>NC_141600.1:61612690-61632690 GCF_047967505.1 Dipteris shenzhenensis | reverse complement strand
CTCTAATACCAAATGGAGACAGGGAAAATTTGATCAGTGGAACACAAGAAAGAAACTAAATGGAGTGCGAACGGGAACCGAGAACAATGTCAAGGGGTAAGGAGAAAACAAAGTCGAAAGATGAAGCGTGAAGGAAACAAATGTAAGACTTTGGAAAAGCGGTAGGAGGAGAGGTGCATAACAGCAGGGAAGAACGATCGGTGGCGAAGAATAGGGTTTAGGGTTTAGGTTTTTTAGGGTGTTTAGGGTTAGGGTTTAGGATTTAGGGTTAGGGTTTAGGTGTTAGGGTTTAGGGTTCAGAAAAATAAGAAAAGGTGTGTATCAGTGATGTGTGAGTGATTGGCCTATTGCGACAGAAAAACGGTAGCTGCGACAAAAAAAAAAAAGAAAAAAATGAAATTGCTGAGGGCCGGTTACGTGCTTAAAACAGTGTCGAAAAATTTGTGTGAAGGATGTGCTTGTGAAGTGTGCAAAGGTGCTAAAAGTGCTAAGAATACATGAGTAAGGTAGAATACTCAAGTATTAAACACAAAACTAAGCAACCAAAAGCTCATGGACAAAAAGATGGCCAAGAGCACACACTGTACATGAACAAATTGATGTTCAAGTACTAAACATTCAAGCAAGCATGAAACAGTACATGAGCAAACAAGTTGAACAAGTACTGACACACAAGAGCAATACATGAGCGACAAAGTTGCACAAGTACCTCACACAAAGACACTAGTTTTGCTTGATATTCTCAAGCTCATCAGTGGACCTCTTTGCTTATGGGATTACTCTTGGGGCCTATAAAGGGGAGGCCACTTTTTGTCCTATTTGCTTATGGGATTACTTTTGGGGCATCGCCACGTGTCAATAGCCCACAAAATCAAAAATTTAATTTGCGGGGACCGGTTATGTTAGCCGAAACATAGCCCAGAAATGCTCAAAAATGGTCCAAAAAGAGTGCAAAAAGTCCCAAAATGACGACCTGAGCCTGAGAGGTCTCATATGCCATAAAGGCGAATGCTCCAGGGGTGTCTTACAAGGTGGGACCCGCACGGCCTAACTAGACCTAGGTGTCTTAAGACATGATTTGACCAAAAAAGAGAGAAGAGTTCATGGATTCCTCCAACAAATGATTGGTCAAGGTAGATGCTGTAGCTCAGGACATTGTTGGCAAAGCCAGTCTAGTTTAGGGTTTAGGGTTAGGGTTTAGGGTTTAGAAAAATAAGAAAAGGTGTGTAGCTACGGATGCCAAGAGGAGTACGAAAGGTACTAATACCTATTAAGTGCCTTATGATGGCAGGCAGTTGAGAGTTATCCTGAGTGACAAAAGTCTAGTCCTTTGTAAAAATGGATGTCTAGGATGTCAACGGAGTCTTTGGAAGTACAAGGAATGACTTTGCTGTTGGAAATCTGAACCATAATTGCCTAAGAAATCCTAAAGTTGAGAAATCGACCCATTCCAAATGCAAGTTTGCACACTTCACAAGCAAATTCTTAACACAGTTTTTAGACACAATTTTAAGCACGTAACCAACGCCCCGCAATTCCATTTTTTGCTGCCATAGCTGGCCAATCACTCACACTTCATTTCTACACACCTTTTCTTATTTTTCTAAAACCTAAACCTCGTTATCATGGTGAATATAATGGAATGCGAGCACGAGGGAGCTTCTTCTAGAGCTTTTGAGGTCTTTCGTTTTGTCAGTGAAGATGTGCTAGATAACCCTTTCAGTAATGTTGGAAATTAATCGCTTGGGACCATGAAGTCAACCATTTGTGGTTTGTGAATTCAATGGAAGGCTATCATGCCAACTCCCCAAGGTAATTATTCTCTTGATATTTTTGTTACTTTCTTATTTTGTATCTTATGATCATGACATATTAATATATTTCATAAGTCACGATGGACAGTGCTGCATATCGGCTAGTATCTGCTGTCAAAACAACCAAGGAGCAACAAGACCAAGTAGAATTCAAACGACGTCTACTAGACTGGAGCAAAACGATGGGCACAGCTGTGGGTGGAGAGTTGCGTGCAACTGCATGTTGTTTCTTAGAGAGATTTTTGATTTGGAGTTACCAGTCAAAATGGGATCATATACAGAAGCCGATCTACTAGTGTTTCGGGCTGAGAGTATTCAGCATCTAATTGCTACCATTGGGAAACAACGTGAAAATATGACTACATTGCAACATGTATAAAACCTTATCTTAATTATACTTCTATGCTTGTTCAAGCCTTTAATTGGGATGTGTAAATCTCATAACTTTTTAATATTTTCCTCCAAGAGGAGAAGAGACTAAGTAAAATGAAAGCATGCTATCTTTACACTTCTATGATTATTTAAACCTTTATTTTTATTTGGGATGTGTAAATCTCATAACTTTTTAAATTGTTCCTCCAAGAGGAGGAGAGACTCACTCTAATATGTGTACTTCTATGCAGTCTAATGAAAAAACCATTATTAATGTTGGGGAACAACCTAAAAATATGACTACATTGCAGCATGTATGAAATCTTATCTTTATATTTCTATGCTTGTTTAAACCTTTATTTGGGATGTGTAAATCTCATAACTTTTTTATATTTTTATAGCAGAAGGAGGATGTAGAAGACATAGCAAGTGAAGAAGAATGCGATGTAGACTACTCTCTTAATAAGATGAGTCATGAAAATATGACTCTATTGCAGCCGATTGGAAGTTCATTCACTGCTATGTTGTTAATTTGACAACAACCTCATACTTTTGAATTTGGTGAAGAAGAGATTTTAATCCTCTTGAATCCTAAGAAAGAGGTTAATGTCAAAGTCATTACAACCATCCTCAAGTTTGATGCAGCCTTTTCCTTGGCTTTATACTTGTGTATTTTGATTAAACCCAAGAAGCTAATACTTTTTTTTAAATATAGTAATGTTATAGTAGATTTTCCTCAAAATATACAAAGAGTTTCATATATGCTTGATCCTCTTATTTTTGAAGTGCTTAGCAACAAAATAGAAACCATAGAGGATGTTTGCAAGTGGTTGAAGCATGTTCCTACGAATGAGACACGAGTTATCTTTACAACATATTATGAGAAGTAAGCAACAAACCCTACTTGTTTTTTCTATTGCGTTGCTAAAATTGTCTCAAACATAGTAATTATTCTTTATTGATAATGCAGCTCACATTGGAGTTTGGTGGTCGTCGACATCTTTGCTAAGAAGTGCTTCTTTGCCAACTCAATGACATCCATCCATGGCACTGTGTTAGACTAAGTATAGACTACATTTGTTGTCACTTCTTGAAATGTAGATTGATATGCAATGCACATATTCACTCTTGTTATATGTTTTGATGTGTAGATCGGCTTGAAAGTTGGTAGGTCTATCGACACAATAATGCGGCAATGTGACTTGGCACAACAAATAGAGTATATAACATGTCAGATATCACATCAAGAGGATAGCCACATCTACAATTGTGGATGGAGGGTGGGCTACAATTTGTTTTTGGTACTTGGTCAATGACAGGCTTTCATGGCTCAGTGCAAACGTAAGTATTCTATTAATCTATTGTTACTTCTATATTATGTACCTTATGTAATAGACACACTAAGTTTTTTTAATATGTCATGATGAGCAGGTCGGTTGAGAAGTTGGTATCTGCTATCAGAGAAACAAGACAGTACAAAGAGTCGCTAGACTTCCAAAGGCATTTAGTAGTAGAGTAGGAAGATGGGCATAGTTGTGGGTGGAGAGTTGCCTATAACTGCATGTTGATTTTCAAAGAAATTTTCTCACTTAAGCCACAGGTCTCATCAAAAGACTCTTTGGAGCTCAAATATTCAGAGGAGGATATACAATTGTTTAGGGCTGAAATCATTCGGGACCTAATTGCTACCATTAGAATACAACGTGCAACTGAAGCAATATCAAAGCTTGCATTTAAGGAAGAGGAGAATGAGTCTACTGTGAAAGCACTACACACTAAAAAAGAAGTAGAGACTCAGTGTACACCTACATCACCACAGCCTCCACTGGAAGCATTAGAAAAGTTGCCACAACCTCGACTTGCATTTAAGGAAGAGGATACTAAGTCTACTCCGAAAGCACTACATACTACAGAAGAAGTAGAGACTGACTGTACATCTAGAGCACCACATCCTCCATTGTAAGCATCAGAAGAGTTGCCACATTCTCCACTAGAAGCATCAGAAGAGTTGTGATGCATGTATGATGTTGTTTTTGTACATATGCATGAGGAGCATATTCTCATGATGTTGTTTATTCCATGAATATTATGGTTGACATTTATTTGTTGCAATGTATGAATCATGATGTTGTTTTTGTTGATTATACACCAATTTGTGACTTATTACTTAAGTGGCATTTAGTCATGATATTTATATATTTATTTCATGCACACAATTTCATGATATGAATGTGTGATGATGTGATTATTTGGAAATATAACCTTGTGTGATGAGAATTTTGATATGAATATGTGATGATGTGATTATTTGGAAATAAATGTGTGATGAGAAGAACATAATAATTATTTGTAATATATTTCACTCCAAAGTATCAATTCCCAATGCTCCACTCACTTAAAGTACAGCATTCCCAATGCTCTGCAAGATTTTATTCCAAACCTTTCATTACACACTATTGGTTAAAGTGTCAGTTGGACAGTCTCCACTCACTTAAAGTAGAGCATTCCCAATGCTTCACTCACTTTATTCCAACCCTTATCCTTATCATAGCGAACACATCGTGCCTTAGTGCACTTGTATTCTTCCATCCTAGTCCTTCCACAAACACTCTCTTATTTCTTACATCATAGTCCTTCTCATTAACTTGTATTCATCCTTCAATTTACGTCTTCCCTCACTTTCTATCACTCTTGAAGGAGGGGCGGCTCACTGTGCATCCCTCGCTATTGCTCCCTCACTCTCCTTCTCACTTTCCCTCTAAGACAATCACTACTTACTACGTGACTTCATTTACTGAACTCAAATTCTGTCTTAGATTCCTTTTGTATGGACTAATGAAGGGAAAATCATTCGAGGAGGATATGTTATGCACATGGCTGCTTGATTCGAAGAGGTGAATATCCCTAGCTTTCTTTTTCGCTTCTTTTAATCAAGTACTTCTTATGCTAACGAGTTAAATTGGGGAATCCGACTGTTTAATCAAAACAAGGCATTGCGATGGTCCTTGCGGATGTTGACGTAATGTGATTTCTGCCTAGTTCTCTGAATGTCAAAGTGAAGAAATTCAACCAAGCACAGGTAAACGGCGGGAGTAACTATGTCTCTCTTAAGGTAGCTAAATGCCTCATCATCTAATTAGTGACGTGCATGAATGGATTAACGAGATTCCCACTATCCCTATCTACTATCTAGTGAAACCATAGCCAAGGGAACGGGCTTGGAAGAATCAGCGGGGAAAGAAGACCTTGTTGAGCTTGACTCTAGTCCGACTTTGTGAAATGACTTGAGAGGTGTAGAATAAGTGAAGCTTCTGGTGCAAGTGAAATACCACTACTTTTAACGTTATTTTACTTACTCCGTGAGGTGGAGGTGGGGCTCGGCCCCTGCTTCTGGTCAAGGCGCATCTACGCGCCGATCCAGGCGGAAGACATTGTCAGGTGGGGAGTTTGGCTGGGGTGACACATCTATTAAAAGATAATGCAAGTGTCCTAGGATGAGCTCAATGAGAATAGAAATCTCGTGTGGAACAAAAGGGTAAAAGCTCATTTGATTTTGATTTTCAGTACGAATACAAACTATGAAAGCATGGTCTATCAATCCTTTAGTGTTTCGGAATTTGAAGCTAGAGGTGTCAGAAAAGTTACCATAAGGATAACTGGCTTGTGGGAGCCAAGCATTCATAGCGACGTTGCTTTTGATCCTTCGATGTCGGCTCTTCCTATCATTACGAAGCAGAATTCGCCAAGTGTTGGATTGTTCACCCACAAATAGGGAACATGAGCTGGGTTTAGACCGTCGTATGACAGGTTAGTTTTACCCTACTGATGAGCGGTGCTGCAATAGTAATCCAACTTAGTACGAGAGGAACCGTTGATTCACATAATTGGTCATTGCACTTGGTTGAAAAGCTAGTGGCGCGAAGCTACCATGTCTACCTACCTGCAAACTAGTTTAGGGTTTAGGCAACTCTACACCCTAAAAACCTAAGTCATGAACCCTAAACCCCGAAACACTAAACCCTAAAAACAATGAACCCTAAACCCTAAGCCATGAACCCTAAACCCCGAAACACTAAACCCCTCAAAACACTTAACCCTAAACCCTAAAACGTAAACACTAAACCCTAAACCTTAAATCCCTAAACCCTAAAACCCTAAAACACAAAACCCTAAATCCTAAAATCCTAAAACCCTAAACCCTAAACTATCACAAACCCTAAACCCTAAGCCGTGAATCCTAAACCCTAAAGAATAAGTGATAGCATTAACTCTTGAACGAAAGAGAGGCTCTATTGCTAAGATGAAACATCTGTAATGAATGTAGGAGTATCCCTAAACCCGAAACCCTAAACCCTAAAACCCTAAACCCTAATCCCTAAAACCCTAAATCCTAAATCCTCAAAAACCCTAAATCCTTAACCTTAAACCCTCAAAAACCCTAAACCCTAAGCTGTGAACCCTAAAACCCTAAACCCTAGACCCTGCAAACTGGTTTAGGGTTCAGGGTTCAGGCTTCAAGGTTCAAGGTTCAGGGGTTGAGGGTTCAGAGTTTAGGGTTTAGGAGTTAGGAACCCTAAAAACACTGAACCCTAAACCCTAGGTCGTGAATCCTAAATCCCAAAACACTAAACCCTAAACCCTAAGCAATGAACCCTAAATCCCAAAACCCGAAACCCTAAAAACACTCAACCCTAAACCCTACACCCTAAACCCTAGATCTTAAACCCTAAACCCTAAACCCTAAAACCCTAAAGCCTAAACCCTAAACCCTAAACCCTAAAAACCCTCAGAAAACCTAAACCCTAAATCCTAAATCCTAAAACCCTAAACCCTAAACCCTAAAAACCCTCGAAAACCCTAAACTTTAAATCCTAAACCCTCAAAAATCCTAAACCCTAAATCCTAAAACCCTAAAAACCCTCAAAAATCCTAAAAAATCCTAAACCCTAAACCCTTAACCCGGAACCCTGAACCCTAAATCCTAAACCCTAAACCCTAAACCCTAAAACCAAAAAACCATCTGAAACCCAAAAAACCCTAAACCCTAAACCCTAAAACCCTAAAACCCTAAAGCCTAAAAACCCTCAGAAACCCAAAAAACCAAAAAACCCTCAGAAACCTAAAAAACCTTAGAAACCCTAAACCGGTTTAGGGTTTAGGGTTTTAGGATTTTAGGGTTTAGGGTTTTGGGTTTTGGGGTTTGGGGTTCGGGGTTTAGGGGTTAGGGGTTAGGGTTTAGGGTTTAGGGTTTAGGGTTTGGGTTTTAGGGGTTAGGGAAGGATGGGTGCTAGGTGGAAGGAACAATGGGGAGATAGGAAGACGTAGATCTGAAAAGAGAAAACTAAACAAAGTAAGAGCGAGAACCCATGATGATGCCGAGGGGTAAGGAGAAGATGAAATCGAGAGACGAAGCGTGAATGAAACAGATGTAGACAGGAAAGTCGGTAGGAGGAGAGGTGCGTAAAAACGGGGAAGACCAGTCGGGGGCGAAGAACAGGACGTAAGAGATGGAGAACGGTGGAACAAACAAAGGCATGAAGGAAAACTGAAAATAGGAAACTGAGAGTAAGGGAGTTTCAAGCAAGGAGGCTTGAAAGCTAGATATGTTGCAAAAAAACTGAGGATACAAGAGCTCTCAAAGGCAGACTTTGCCTACAAATGAGCCAAGGATGCTCTTATATAGGAAAAGACAAAGTGGAGGGATGAGCTGTAATCCACTCTGAGTTGTCATGAGTGGAGGTTGAGCTGTAATCCACTCTGAGCTGTCATCCATTTGTTTGTACAATGAAAAGATATGGAAAAGACATAAAGGTGAAGGTCTTACTCAAATATGAGCAGTGTCTAGTCACTTTATGAATTTTATTTAATTTTGTACAAGCGTCATGATGATGGTCTTATCCAATTGAGGACAGTGTCTAATCACCATGACTGAGACATAGGACTTCTGGTTGTTCAGTATCAAGTGGAAGTAGTAATCCGCCATTGTGAATGTCCCAATAAGGTGCTCCTTCACGGGAGAGCATGTCTGGGAGCACATTTGAGGAGCCTTTTTTCCATTCTACTTTGAAATCATACATGGTAAAGAATTCCTGCCAGCGAGCTAAGCGTCCCTTGCCAATCTGTTTATCAATTCGATGGGTATAGAACGTCTTGAAGTTCTGGTTGTCAGTGCGGATGAGGAATTCTTTATTTAAGATAAAGAGTTCTAGCTTTTGAATTGCCCTTTTGACTGCTAGAATTTCTTTCTCAATTGAATGGTAATTGAGCTCAACGCCTTGAAAAGTTCCTGATCGATAGGCACATACAACTTCTTCAGTGGGTGTCTTTTCAAGTAAGACTGCTCCCCAGAAATGGTCAGATGCATCTGTTTCAATTACCAGCTGTCTTGTGGCTGATGGAATGGTGAGAGATGGTAATTGTTAAACCTTTTCTTTGATGTGTTGCACTGCTTCTCTTTGGGGTGGTCCCCATGTCGGGCCATCTTTTCTGAGACAGAGTTGGAGAAGATGCCGACGATCTCGGGCCAACTGTTTATAAAAACGGGATATGTAATTGAGAAATCCTAGGAACCTTTGGAGTTGAGTTTGATCCCTGATTTCATCTGGAAATGCAAGAAGGGCCTTCAAGACATGTTGCTACATTTGAATATTACCCTTGTGGATGTGGACTCCTAAGAACTCAATCGTTTCTTGGCCAAGGGTGATTTTTTTGGCAGAAAGGGCCAACCCTTTGGATTTGATGAGATCATACACAATTTGGAGATGGCGGAGATGTGGATGGACATCCTTGCTGTACACTAGTATGTCATCAATATAAACTAAACAAAAGAAGATGCTGACTGAATATGGAATCCATGAACTTCTGAAATTCTACAAGAGCGGTTTTGAGATGGAAAGGGAGTACATTCCATTGATGGAATCCCTGAGGAACGACAAATCCTGTTTTATGACGATCATTAGGATTAAGACCCACTTGCCAGAACCCTGCCTTGAGGTTGAACTTCGAGAAGATTGTAGCACCAGAAATTTTTTGCATAAGATATTCTTTGTTAGGAATCGGATAAGAAACGGACACAAGACATTTGTTTCGTGGCTTGTAATTTATGACAAGGTGCTTCTTACCCCTCTTCTGTTAAGAGTGTTTATTTACATAGAATGCCGCTGCTGCCCACTAAGAGCAGGACAGTTCAATGCCCAGAGCAGGACGGTTCACTGAGACCCATATCCAAGAGTTCTTGGATTTCTTGGTTGCACAATTGTCGGTCGGCTTGGGAAAACCCATATGGACTTTCTTTGAATGGTTTGGAGTTTTCCCGAAGAGGGAGGTCGACTTGATGCTGGACTCAGGGGGGTCACTATGTATAAACCCTCTATATCACGTGTGTTCAAGGCCTATATTTAAAGTCCCTTATCTGTAAAAAATTTCATTAATAAAATGTACCCCTTTTCTCTACAAATCTGTAAATTTTTTCCAAAACTGTTTTAAATAGTCCCTTATGTATATTTATTTCTGTAAAATTTAGAAATAAAAAAAATCCTTCTATTGAACTCACGTGATAGGGTTACATATGATGAGTGACCCCCCCGAGATGCTGGAACACTTTCTTGAAAGCCGAAGGTGAGTCACTGCTGCAATCACGAATTAACTTTTGTTGCATATCCTGCAATGCTGTCATCATATGAAGAGTATGAATAGTTTAGCGGAGCTGCTTACTGTTTTCTACCTGGAGGAGGCTATTGATGTAGTCGTTGAGCTCAGCTCCTTGAAGGGGTTGTTGAGCATCTTGAGGGCTAAATGACTCGGCAAGATTTGGAGAGGCATCTGGAGTAGAATCATATTCGGGTGGAGGTTTGACATATTGGAGGTCAACTGGAGAAGAACACTGTCGAACACTCTCTAGGTCCTCTTGAAATGGCTTGAGGATACGCTTGAGAGATTCCCTTGCAGGGATATGTACCAAGACGTTATTTATGGTAAGGACCATCTCTTTAGTAGAAAACCCGAATGGGAGATGTTGGTTGAGAAAAGCATCACCAATGACCAGATCTACCCCTTGGGATTCCAACTGATAGAAACTAATAGTGGTGGAATGCCCAGCCAGAGTGATAGGAATTTCTGATGCATACCTCTTGCATGCAATAAGCCTGCCACCCATTGTCGAACCACGCATCTGATCCTAGGTCTCAAGTTGTTGCCAAGAAGAAGCAGGAAGAGCTCGATATTTGTAGATGTTGAATCCAGAATCCAGACCCTGTGTCGAATAAAGCAATCAAATTATAAGAAGGTACCCCTGGGGGTTTGAGCTGAACTTTTACCAACCAATTTTTCATAGGATTTTGGACTGCTGGTGCTGGCCACGAAAAGAAATCTTGAAGAGATAACACATTTGGAACTGGTGCAGTATAGAGCTTGCAGTGAGTCAAATGTTCACCAACCTTATGATCCAATGATTCGATGGAGTTTTGAAGCTTGGCACAATTGTCAGTGATCGTCTTTAGGTGGATATATGAAGCCCATCAATACTGATGCCAAGGCTCTCAAATTGGTCAAAATAGGGGGGTCGTTGAGGAGATTGGATCAGAGGAGCACGGGCAGAGAGAGTGGTGACTGGGAATTTCCAAAAAGGGGGAGGAAGAAAGTTAGGGGAGGAGTCATGTACACTGTGGAGAGGCCGAAAGACCGAAGGTTCGGAATAGAAATCTACTGAAGGTAATCTTCTACTTGGAGAAGGAGCAAAGGATGAATCAGAAAGATCTTCGGACGTATGTAAATCAAAAGATGGAAGATTTCATTGGGAAAACCTAGGATGTCGGCCGCAACCTCGACTGTGACCACGGGAATTGCTGCGACCGAAAGCTGGAGCAAAAACCTCTAGGAGAGGAGGTTCTTCTGGGGCTGTGGAAATCTCAATATCAACACGGAAAGGTTGTCATCGGTGAGGAAGATTCATCAGGCTATATACATTGGGGTCGTCATCTTTGGATGCTGGACGAGCATGTATCTGGCAATGAAGACATTCTGGAGTATCGGATTCAAAACATTCTAGAAGAGACTCATCAGATTCACCTTGGGAAATGACTTCCCATTGTTCGGGGTGTGCTACCATTGCGAAGAAACCTTTCAGTTGTTTTTGCTGTGGATTGCAAGGCTTCTCATGACAGTCACGAGCAAAGTGGCCTTTCTTGCCACAGATAAAACATCCTATAGATTTGTTTTGTTGGAAAGTGCGGCGGCGAAGAAAAAGTTGAGGCCTTCTAGAGTAGCGATGATGCCATCAGAGCTTTCGAATTTTAGGAAAGTTCGAGGACCCACATAAACATTTAGAAGGGCGAGATTTCGATGAATGGGATCGCCGGGGAGGACGACCATAACTAGAACCTGGAGGGCAAAAATTCTAATGACCCACAAACTGTTCACATATGGCCGGTGAAACAATACCAACCTTTTTAAGCTTGCACCAGAGAGTGTATTCTGTACATTGTCGACGGATATATACTTGGACCATCTGGAATAGGTTAGCAAAAGTATAATCTGTGACTGTCTTATGGATTTCAGTCGGTTGATTGTCAATGTTGACAATCTTTGTCTGCGCTTCGATGACCATCATGACTGCTTCTCCAAGTTGGTACGGTAAGTTGTACAGGTAATGATGCTTTGCTACGGTGTCAGAAAAAATGCCTGCTATATAAACCAGCTGTTGCACATGTGCATTGTAGGCTTCCAACTGAAAAAGATCGCATAGCTTGAGAGCAAAAAATTCATTTGTTGCCTGGGCATGATCATCCGTGAAAGTAGGAAGAAACTGATTGGAGATTGCGGCTATAAGGGAATCTGGGGCATTAGGTTGATTATTGGCATCAGCACTTGCAAAGATTTGCTCTTTGGATTCATCCATCTTTCAAGCGTCCTTGGTTCAAACTCCCTTGTTCTCAGTTTCCTATTTTCAGTTTTCCGTCATGCCTTTGTCTGTTCCACCATTCTCCATCTCTTACATCCTGTTCTTCACCCCCGATTGGTCTTCCCCATTGTTACGCACCTCTCCTCCTACCGACTTTCCTGTCTACGTCCGTCTCCCGATTTCGTCTTCTCCTTACCCCTCGACATCATCATGGGTTCTCGCTCTTACTCCATTTAGTTTTCTCTTTTCAGATCTACGTCTTCCTATCTCCCCATTGTTCCTTCCACCTAGCACCCATCCTTCTTGGTATCAGAACCCATCCTTCTTACTCCCCACGAGATTGATTCTTTTCAGTCTTCTAGATATAAATATATGCATTATGGATGCTTTATCCTAGATATAGAACCGCTTTTTTGCATGGGTGTAAATCGTACTTGCATGGTTAGTTTGGTAAATACTCGCCACTATAATATTAAAGATGCCCGCATAGGACTCATCCATGGTAGCCTTAATCGAGAGCCTGTTTATACAGTAGTCTATCCTAATTTCAAGATGTCTCTCACGGACCCCCACTTGTCCACTGCTCTGCGTTTGTACGTCCAGATTAAAGGTCTAGCCATGAAGCCAAAATCAGAGCACTGTGCTATCCATGTCTGTTCTGTGAATTACTTAGTGTCTACCATTAATCCCATCCCTCGCCATGTCATTGCTAATGATGAATGTATTATCTATGGAAAAACTAATGCAGAAGTGACCAGGTTCCATTTCGATGCTCTGCCTATGCCAGAAGAGTGGGAAATGGATTATCAGCAAGTCTCGGACGAAGCCTCCTCCTTTTCCAAAATGCCTATGTTTTAGGTCGAGGATGCTCCAACAAAATCGGTGGTTCGCTGTCGCACCCCAAGTGAAAAGGGTAAGCGTGTTATGCGTTTATCTTTCCCATCAACCTCTCATGTTTCTATTGTCGGAATCCCTGATGAGAGCCGAACTAGTGCCTCCGATGCTGCTCCTAATCTCTCCCCTGACAAAGTTGAATCTATCAGAGATTGGGTAACTTCTACAACTGTATCCCGATTTCCTACTGATGCCAGTCTATAGTGTTGCCGCTCTACTACCATAAAGCCGCCTGTACAGTCGCATTCCAATTTTGATAATATCACTGCATCGGTTGATCGCATATATCCAATGATGATGCTCCGACCTGTCAAGTGGCCATAGTCTAAAGGATTTCAGGTAACAACTGAAGATGGTTTACTGAAGTCTGTTCATGCCCCTTATGCCCTAACAGACAAAGATGACCATAGCATGCCTGTCGACCTGGGGGATTCACTCTTCATTAAAGGGGGACGTCACCCCTTATGCCCTAACAGACAAAGATGACCATAGCATGCCTGTCGAGGGCCTGTCAAGCAGCAGTAGTTGAATTGGTGCAATTCGCACAACCTTGCTACTCAGGTATGTTTGGATGCTTGCCATTCAGCCCTGTATGATTTACAACTTGCTGTGGGCAAACTAGATCATAGTATCCACATAGTGCTAGATGAACTGTAGCAACTTCGAAAGAGCCATGCATCCTCTTCAACCCGATCTGTATATAAGTCATTTCCTCCATCATTACCCCCCTCTTCGGCTAGTCCCCTCATAGAGCCCTGCTATCCTTCCAAAGCTCCCAGTCTTATGTTTTGGCCCCAGTTTTCTGATTCTATCGAAATGGTTGACTCTCCTTATGCAGTAGTTGATTCTCCTCTTGAAACGACAGACTGGTGGGCTGACACCCATCACCCAATCTCTCGAGCATTTTGCATTGATGAATGAGATATGCTACAGGAGGATAGAGATGATCTCCACCAATTCCAACCTCTACCCCCTCATATGGAAATACCTCCGCCATTGCCCACTTCATCGCCTCCTTCTCCACCACCGCTCCCAAAATCTCCATTTCCATCTCCGCTAGTTTCTCCCCGAGCTTCCTCCGTTAATTCCTTTGGAAAGCAAGGAGGCTTAAAAGCTGGATATATTGCAAAAAAACTGAGGATACAAGAGCTCTCGGAGGTAGACTCTACCTACAAATGAGCCAAGGATGCTCTTATTGTAGGAAAAGGCAAAGTGGAGGGATGAGCTGTAATCCACTCTGAGCTATCATGAGTGGAGGTTGAGCTGTAATCCACTCTGAGTTGTCATCCATTTGTTTGTACAATGAAAAGATATGGAAAAGACATAAAGGTGAAGGTCTTACTCAAATATGAGCAGTGTCTAGTCACTTTATGAATTTTATTTAATTTTGTACAAGCATCATGATGAAGGTCTTATCCAATTGAGGACAGTGTCTAATCACCATGACTGAGACATAGGACTTCTGGTTGTCCAGTATCAAGTGGAAGTAGTAATCCGCCATTGTGAATGTCCCAATAAGGTGCTCCTTCACGGGAGATCATGTCTGGGAGCATATTTGAGAAGCCTTTTTTCCATTCTACTTTGAAATCATACATGGTAAAGAATTCCTACCAGTGAGCTAAGCATCCCCTGCCAATCAGTTTATCAATTCGACAGGTATAGAACGTCTTGAAGTTCTGGTTGTCGGTGCAGATGAGGAATTCTTTATTTAAGATAAAGAGTTCTAGCTTTTGAATTGCCCTTTTGACTGCTAGAATTTCTTTCTCAATTGAATGGTAATTGAGCTCAGCGCCTTGAAAAGTTCCTGACCGGTAGGCACATACAACTTCTTCAGTGGGTGTCTTTTCAAGTAAGACTGCTCCCCAGAAATGGTCAGATGCATCTGTTTCAATTACCAGCTATCTTGTGGCTGATGGAATGGTGAGAGATGGTAATTGTTGAACCTTTTCTTTAATGTGTTGCACTGCTTCTATTTGGGGTGGTCCCCATGTCAGGCCATCTTTTCTCAGATAGAGTTGGAGAAGATGCCGACGATCTCGGGCCAACTGTTTATAAAAAGAGGATATGTAATTGAGACATCCCAGGAACCTTTGGAGTTGAGTTCAATCCCTGATTTCATCTGGAAATGCAAGAAGGGCCTTCAAGACATGTTGCTGCATTTGAATATTACCCTTGTGGATGTGGACTCCTAAGAACTCAATCATTTCTTGGCCAAGGGTGATTTTTTTGGCAAAAAGGGCCAACCCTTTGGATTTGATGAGATCATACACAATTTGGAGATGGCGGAGATGTGAATGGACATCCTTGTTGTACACTAGTATGTCATCAATATAAACTAAACAAAAAGAATGATGCTGACTGAATATGGAATCCAAGAACTTTTGAAATTCTACAGGAGTGGTTTTGGGACCAAAAGGGAGTGCATTCCAGTGATAGAATCCCTAAGGAACGACAAATCCTGTTTTATGACGATCATTAGAATTAAGACCGACTTGCCAGATCCCTGCCTTGAGGTCGAACTTCGAGAAGATTGTAGCACCGGAAATTTTTTGCATAAGATATTCTTTGTTAGGAATCGGATAAGAAACGGACACAAGACATTTGTTTAGTGGCTTGTAATTTATGACAAGGCGCTTCTTACCCCTCTTCTGCCTGGAGTGTTTATTTACATAGAATGCCACTGCTGCCCACTCAGAGCAGGACGGTTCAATGAGACCCATATCCAAGAGTTCTTGGATTTCTTGGTTGCACAATTGTCGGTCAGCTTGGGTAAACCCATATGGACTTTCTTTGAATGGTTTGGAGTTTTCCCGAAGAGGGAGGTCGACTTGATGCTGGAACACTTTCTTGAAAGTTGAAGGTGAGTCACTGCTGCAATCACGAATGAACTTCTGTTGCATATCCTGCAATGCTATCATCATATGAAGAGTATGAACAGTTCAGCGGAGCTCCTTACTATTTTCTACCTGGAGGAGGCTGTTGATATAGTCATCGAGCTCAGCTCCTTGAAGGGGTTGTTGAGCGTCTTGAGGGCTAAATGACTCGGTAAGATTTGGAGAGGCATCTGGAGTAGAATCATATTCGGGTGGAGCTTTGACATATTGGAGGTCAACTGGGGAAGAACACTATCGGACAACCTCTAGGTCCTCTTCAAATGGCTTGAGGACACGCTTGAGAGATTCCCTTGCAAGGATATGTACTCGGGGGGGTCACTATGTATAAACCCTCTATATCACGTGCGTTCAAGGCCTATATTTAAAATCCCTTATCTGTAAATTTTTTCATTAATAAAATGTACCCCTTTTCTATACAAATCTGCAAATTTTTTCCAAAACTATTTTAAATAGTCCCTTATGTATATTTATTTCTGTAAATTTTAGGAATAAGAAATATCCTTCTGTTGAACTCACGTGATAGGGTTACATATGATGAGTGACCCCCCCGAGGATATGTATCAAGACGTTATTTATGGTAAGGACCATCTCTTTAGTAGAAAACCCAAATGGGAGATGTTGGTTGAGAAAAGCATTACCAATGACCAGATCTACCCCTTGGGATTCCAACTCATAGAAACTAATAGTGGTGGAATGCCCAGCCAGAGTGATAGGAATTTTTGATGCATACCTCTTGCATGCAATAAGCCCGCCACCCATTGTTGAACTACGCATCTGATCCTGGGTCTCAAGTTGTTGCCAAGAAGAAGCAGGAAGAGCCCGATATTTGCAGATGTTGAATCCAAACCCTGTGTCGACTAAAGCAATCAAATTATAAGGAGGTACCCCCGAGGGTTTGAGCTGAACTTTTACCAACCAATTTTTCATAGGATTTTGGACTATTGGTGCTAGCCACGAAAAGAAATCTTGAAGAGATAACACATTTGGAACTGGTTCAGTATAGAGCTTGCACTGAATCAAATGTTCACCAACCTTATGATCCAATGATTCGATGGAGTTTTGAAGCTTGGCACAATTGTCAGTGATCGTCTTTAGGTGGATACGAAGCCCATCAATACTGATGCCAAGGCTCTCAAATTGGTCAAAACAGGGGGTCATTGAGGAGATTGGATCAGAGGAGCAGGGGCAGAGAGTGGTAACTGGGGATTTCGAATAAGGGGGAGGAAGAAAGTTAGGGAAGGAGTCATGTACACTATGGAGAGGCCGAAAGACCGAAGGTTCGGAATAGAAATCTGTTGAAGGTAATCTTCCACTTGGAGAAGGAGCAAAGGATGAATCAAAAAGATCTTCGAATGTATGTAAATCAAAAGATGGAAGATTTCATTGGGAAAACCTAGGATGTCAGCTGCGACCTCGACTGTGACCATGGGAATTGCTACGACCAAAAGCTGGAGCAAAAACCTCTGGGAGAGGAGGTTCTTCTAGAGGCTCTCCATCAGAACTTCCTGAGGAAATCTCGATATCAACAAGGAAAGGTTGTCGTCGGTGAGGAAGATTCATCAGGCTATATACATTGGGGTCGTCATCTTTGGATGCTGGAAGAGCATGTATCTGGCAAGGAAGACATTCTAGAGTATCGGATTCAGAACATTCTAGAAGAGACTCATCAGACTCACCTTGGGAAATGACTTCCCATTGTTCGGGGTGTGCTACCATTGTGAAGAAACGTTTCAGTTGTTTTTGCTGTGGATTGCGGGGCTTCTCATGATAGTCATGAGCAAAGTGGCCTTTCTTGCCACAGATAAAACATCCCTGTAGATTTGTTTTGTTGGAAAGAGCGGCGGCGAAGAAAACGTTGAGGCCTTCTAGAGTAGTAAAGATGCCATCGGAGCTTTCAAATTTTAGGAAAGTTCGAGGACCCACATGAACATTTAGAAGGGTGAGATTTTGATGAATGGGATCGCCGGGGAGGACGACCATAACTAGAACCTGGAGGGAAAAAATTCTGATGACCCACAAATTATTCACATATGGCCGGTGAAACAATACCAACCTTTTTAAGCTTGCACCAGAGAGTGTATTCTATACATGAGTGTATTCTATACATTGTCGACGGATATATACTTGGACCATCTTGAATAGGTTAGCAAAAGTATAATCCACGACTGTCTTATGGATTTCAGTCGGTTGATTGTCAATGTTGACAATCTTTGTCTACGCTTTGATGACCATCATGACTGCTTCTCCAAGTCGGTGTAGTAAGCTGTACAGGTAATGACGCTTTGCTGCGGTGTCAGAAAAAATGCCAGCTCTATAAACCAGGTTGCACATGTGCATTGTAGGCTCCAAACTGAAAAAGATCGCATAGCTTGAGAGCAAAAAATTCATTTGCTGCCTGGGTACGATCATCCGTGAAAGTAGGAAGAAACTGATTGGAGATTGTGGCTATAAGGGAATCCGGGGCATTAGGTTGATTATTGGCATCAGCACTTGCAAAGATTTGCTCTTTGGATTCATCTAATAAGAACTCCCACCAATTAGCAATAACACCGGTGAAACCTTTTGTGGTTTCAACTGCTGCATCTCTTGGATTCCATCTATAGATCGTGACTAATGACATCATGTGTTCGTAGAATATTTTGAGAATATCCTTCATTGCCTATGGTGAGACCGCATCAATATTTAAAATATAACTAGGGAAGGATTTGTGCTGAAGCCATTTCTGCAGATCAGTTTGCTCATCAAGGTCACCATCAATGAAGTGAGTTTGGAGTTCACCTCTCACGAATTTAGATCCAAGCCCACCAAAAAATGATGTGCGCTTGCCTCGCCATTGCTCCCGAGGGGGCTGTTGTGAGGTGGATGCTTGGGGTGGATCTTCTTCCATAGGCTCCAGTTTAATTCCAAAGTTCATATAGAGAATGGGACAAACTCCCTTGTTCTCAATTTCCTATTTTCAGTTTTCCTTCATGCCTTTGTCTGTTCCACCGTTCTCCATCTCTTATGTCCTGTTCTTCACCCCCGACTGGTCTTCCCCATTGTTACGCACCTCTCCTCCTACCGACTTTCCTGTCTATGTCTGTTTCATTCACGCTTCGTCTCCCGATTTCATCTTCTCCTTACCCCTCGGCATCATCATGAGTTCTCGCTCTTACTCTGTTTAGTTTTCTCTTTTCAGATCTACGTCTTCCTATCTCCCCATTGTTCCTTCCACCTAGCACCCATCCTTCTTGGTATCAGAACCCATCCTTCCCTAACCCCTAAACCCTAAACCCCAAACCCTAAAACCTAATTCCTAAACCCTAACCCCTAACCCCTAACCCCTAAACCCCAAACCCCAAACCCCAAAACCCTAAACCCTAAACCCTAAAATCCTAAAACCCTAAACCCTAAACCCTAAACCGGTTTAGGGTTTCTTAGGTTTTTTGGGTTTCTGAGGGTTTTTTTGTTTTTTGGGTTTTTGAGGGTTTTTAGGCTTTAGGGTTTTAGGGTTTAGGGTTTAGGGTTTTTTGGGTTTTTGAGGGTTTTTTGGTTTTAGGGTTTAGGGTTTAGGGTTTAGGGTTTAGGGTTTCGAGTTTAGGGTTTAGGGTTTAGGGTTTTTAGGGTTTAGGGTTTCTGAGGGTTTCTGAGGGTTTTTAGGGTCTAGGGTTTAGGGTTTTAGGATTTAGGATTTAGGGTTTAGGTCTTCTGAGGGTTTTTAGGGTTTAGGGTTTAGGCTTTAGGGTTTAGGGTTTAAGATCTAGAGTCTAGGGTGTAGGGTTTAGGGTTGAGTGTTTTTAGGGTTTAGGGTTTTGGGATTTAGGGTTCATTGCTTAGGGTTTAGGGTTTAGTGTTTTGGGATTTAGGGTTCACGGCCTAGATTTTAGGGTTCAATGTTTTTAGGGTTCCTAAACCCTAAACCCTAAACCCTAAACCTTGAACCCCTGAACCTTGAACCCTGAAGCCTGAACCCTGAACCCTAAACCAGTTTGCAGGGTTTAGGGTTTAGGGTTTTAGGGTTCACGGCTTAGGGTTCAGGGTTTTTGAGGGTTTAAGGTTAAGGATTTAGGGTTTTTGAGGGTTTAGGATTTAGCATTTTAGGGATTAGGGTTTAGGGTTTTAGGGTTTAGGGTTTAGGGTTTAGGGATA
>NC_141600.1:61480190-61610190 GCF_047967505.1 Dipteris shenzhenensis | reverse complement strand
CGCCCTCTCTCTCTCTCAGGTGAATGAAAAGCTCACAATATTCATGAAAATTGAAAAAAAGCTCATGACAAAAAGCTCACCAAAAAATCACACCCTCATTGTCTAGGAAAAATCAAAATCAAATGAGCTTTTACCCTTTTGTTCCACACGAGATTTCTATTCTCATTGAGCTCATCCTAGGACACTTGTGTTATCTTTTAACAGATGTGCTACCCCAGCCAAACTCCCCACCTGACAATGTCTTCTGCCTCGATCGGCGCGCGGAAGCGCCTTGACCAGAAGCAGGGGCCGAGCCCCGCCTCCACCTCACGGAGTAAGTAAAATAACGTTAAAAGTAGTGGTATTTCACTTGCGCCAGAAGCTCCCACTTATTCTACACCTCTCAAGTCATTTCACAAAGTTGAACTAGAGTCAAGCTCAACAAGGTCTTCTTTCCCCACTGATTCTTCCAAGCCCGTTCCCTTGGCTGTGGTTTTGCTAGATAGTAGATAGGGACAGTGGGAATTTCGTTAATCCATTCATGCGCATCACTAATTAGATGATGAGGCATTTAGCTACCTTAAGAGAGACATAGTTACTCCCATCGTTTACCCGTGCTTGGTTGAATTTCTTCACTTTGACATTTAGAGCACTGGGCAGAAATCACATTACGTCAACATCCGCAAGAACCATCGCAATGCTTTGTTTTGATTAAACAGTCGGATTCCCCAATTTAACTCGTTAGCATAAGTACTTGATTAAAAGAAGCGAAAAAGAAAGCTAG
This sequence comes from Dipteris shenzhenensis, assembly GCF_047967505.1. Lineage (NCBI taxonomy): Eukaryota > Viridiplantae > Streptophyta > Polypodiopsida > Gleicheniales > Dipteridaceae > Dipteris > Dipteris shenzhenensis. The sequence goes on along the minus strand of NC_141600.1, from coordinate 61,609,427 downwards.
GAATATTCACCTCTTCTGCTGAGTTCAAATCAAGCAGCCATGTGCATAACATATCCTCCTCGAATGATTTTCCCTTCATTGGTCCATACAAAAGGGATCTAAGACAGAATTTGAGTTCAGTAAATGAAGTCACGTAGTAAGTAGTCATTGTCTTAGAGGGAAAGTGAGAAGGAGAGTGAGGGAGCGATAGCGAGGGATGCACAGTGAGCCGCCCCTCCTTCAAGAGTGATAGAAAGTGAGGGAAGACGTAAAGTGAAAGACGAATACAAGTTAATGAGAAGGACTACGATGTAAGAAATAAGAGAGTGTTTGTGGAAGGACTAGGATGGAAGAATACAAGTGCACTAAGGCACGATGTGTTCGCTATGATAAGGATAAGGGTTGGAATAAAGTGAGTGAAGCATTGGGAATGCTCTACTCTAAGTGAGTGGAGACTGTCCAACTGATACTTTAACCAATAGTGTGTAATGAAAGGTTTGGAATAAATCTTGCAGAGCATTGGGAATGATGTACTTTAAGTGAGTGGAGCATTCGGAATTGATACTTTGGAGTGAAATATATTACAAATAATTATTATGTTCTTCTCATCACACATTTATTTCCAAATAATCACATCATCACATATTCATATCAAAATTCTCATCACACAAGGTTATATTTCCAAATAATCACATCATCACACATTCATATCATAAAATTGTGTGCATGAAATAAATATATAAATATCATGACTAAATGCCACTTAAGTAATAAGTCACAAATTGGTATATAATAAACAAAAACAACATCATGATTCATACATTGCAACAAATAAATGTCAACCATAATATTCATGGAATAAACAACATCATGAGAATATGCTCCTCATGCATATATACAAAAACAGCATCATACATGCATCACAACTCTTTTGATGCTTCTAGTGGAGAATGTGGCAACTCTTCTGATGCTTCCAATGGATGATGTGGTGCTCTAGATGTATAGTCAGTCTATACTTCTTCTATATTATGTAGTGCTTTCGGAGTAGACTCAGTATCCTCTTCCTTAAATGCAAGTGGAGGTTGTGGCAACTCTTCTGATGCTTCCAGTGGAGGCTGTGGTGATGTAGGTGTATACTGAGTCTCTACTTCTTTTGTAGTGTGTAGTGCTTTCACAGTAGACTCATTCTCCTCTTCCTTAAATGCAAGCTTTGATCTCGGGGGGGTCACTCATCATATGTAACTATATCACGTGAGTTCAACAGAAGGATATTTTTTATTTCTAGAATTTACAGACTTTTAAAATAGTTATGAAAAAAATTTACAGATTTGTATAGAAAAGGGGTACATTTTATTAATGAAAAATTTATAGATAAGGTAGTTTAGAAATAGGCCTTGAATGCACGTGATATAGAGGGTTCATACATAGTGACCCCCCCGAGGCTTTGATATTGCTTCAGTTGCATGTTGTATTCTAATGGTAGCAATTAGGTCTCGAATGATTTCAGCCCTAAACAATTGTATATCCTCCTCTGAATATTTGAGCTCCAAAGAGTCTTTCGATGAGACCTGTGGCTTAAGTGAGAAAATTTCTTTGAAAATCAACATGCAGTTATAGGCAACTCTCCACCCACAACTATGCCCATCTTCCTACTCTACTACTAAACACCTTTGGAAGTCTAGCGACTCTTTGTACTGTCCTGTTTCTCTGATAGCAGATACCAACTTCTCAACCGACCTGCTCATCATGACATATTAAAAAAACTTAGTGTGTCTAATACATAAGGTACATAATATAGAAGTAACAATAGATTAATAGAATACTTATGTTTGCACTGAGCCATGAAAGCCTGCAATCGAGTTGACAAACCAATAATAGTTGTCTTCAAGGTCCCAAACCACCAGACTCCAATGTTCCCTACACGAATAATGAAGAACCATTATTATTTAACACAATGTTGCCAGTATAAGATGAAAATAAAGGTTGCCATGATACTTACATCTCATGATATGCCATAAATAGGACTCGCATGCCATCTAAATGTAAAGGCTATAACCATTTACAAACATCAGCTATCGTCTTTCTGCTATCGCTAAGTATAGGAGAAAGAAGGGAATCCAACATATACACATGGTTTTGTACGGATCTACAAAATCGTGAGATAACTATACTGCACCAACAAATAAATGAATATTAGCTTATTAGATTTAATCAAAATATTGAATTATCAAGCAGAGAAAAAGTTTGTATCAAACCTGAGAATGGCCATCATAATGTTGTTATTGACCTCATTTGAAGCTCTAGAGAGGATTGAAATCTCCTCTCCACCAAATTCAAAATACTAAGGTCTATGTTGAATCATAACCCTAACATTAAAAGAGCTTCCCAATTCTTCCAATGAAGCCACGTTTGTAGAGTTGAGGTCTTCTATCCCCTTTGACTCTTTTAAGGCATTCATTTTCACTCCTCTGAGCCATTATCTATTTGACTTGTGGGAGGGTCCATAATGTTGCCCTTAATGATTGCTCAAATGGTACATGTTATATTTAATGCATAGAGATGCAAGTCCATATATGTTGACAGTGTGGTGTCATTTTGTATCTCAAAAATTTGACCAAGTACCAAAAAGCAATTGTAGCCCACCCTCCATCCACAATTGTAGATGTGGCTATCCTCTTGATGTGACACCTGACATGTTATATACTCTATTTGTTGTGCCAAGTCACATTGCCGCATTACTGTGTTGATAGCACCTACCAACTTTCGAGCCGATCTACACATCAAAACATATAACAAGAGTGAATATGTGCATTGCATATCAATCTACATTTCAAGAAGTGACAACAAATGTAGTCTATACTTAGTCTAACACAGTGCCATGGATGGATGTCATTGAGTTGGCAAAGAAGCACTTCTTAGCAAAGATGTCCACGACCACCAAACTCCAATGTGAGCTGCATTATCAATAAAGAATAATTACTATGTTTGAGACCATTTTAGCAACGCAATAGAAAAAACAAGTAGGGTTTATTGCTTACTTCTCATAATATGCTGTAAAGATAACTCGTGCCTCATTCATAGGAACATGCTTCAACCACTTGCAAACATCCTCTATGGTTTGTTTTTTGTTGCTAAGCACTTCAAAAATAAGAGGATCAAGCATATATGAAACTCTTTGTATATTTTGAGGAAAATCTACTATAACGTTACTATATTAAAAAAAAAAGTATTAGCTTCTTGGGTTTAATCAAAATACGCAAGTGTAAAGCCAAGGAAAAGGCTGCATCAAACTTGAGGATGGTTGTAATGACTTTGACATTAACCTCTTTCTTAGGATTCAAGAGGATTAAAATCTCTTCTTCACCAAATTCAAAAGTATGAGGTTGTTGTCGAATTAACAACATAGCGGTGAATGAACTTCCAATCTGCTGCAATAGAGTCATATTTTCATGACTCATCTTATTGAGAGAGTAGTCTACATCTTCACTTGCTATGTCTTCTACATCCTCCTTCTACTATAAAAATATAAAAAAGTTATGAGATTTACACATCCCAAATAAAGGCTTAAACAAGCATAGAAATAGAAAGATAAGATTTCATACATGCTGCAATGTAGTCATATTTTTAGGTTGTTCCCCAACATTAATAATGGTTTTTTCATTAGACTGCATAGAAGTATTCAGATAAGGTTTCACACATATTAGAGTGTCTCTCCTCCTCTTGGAGGAACAATTTAAAAAGTTATGAGATTTACACATCCCAAATAAAAATAAAGGTTTAAATAATCATAGAAGTATAAAGATAGCATGCTTTCATTTTACTCAGTCTCTTCTCCTCTTGGAGGAAAATATAAAAAAGTTATGACATTTACACATATCCCAATTAAAGACTTCAACAAGCATAAAGTATAAAGATAAGGTTTTATACATGTTGCAATGTAGTCATATTTTCAGGTTGTTTCCCAATAGTAGCAATTAGATGCTGAATACTCTCAGCCCAAAACACTAGTAGATCGGCTTCTGTATATGATTCCATTTTGACTGGTAACTCCAAATCAAAAATCTCTCTAAGAAACAACATGCAGTTGCACGCAACTCTCCACCCACAGCTGTGCCCATCTTTTTGCTCCACTAGTAGACGTCGTTTGAATTCTACTTGGTCTTGTTGCTCCCTGGTTGTTTTGACAGCAGATACTAGCCGATATGCAGCACTGTCCATCGTGACTTATGAAATATATTAATATGTCATGATCATAAGATACAAAATAAGAAAGTAACAAAAATATCAAGAGAATAATTACCTTAGGGAGTTGGCATGATAGCCTTCCATTGAATTCACAAACCACAAATGGTTGACTTCATGGTCCCAAGCGATTAGACTCCAATGTGAGCTACACGAGTAGATAAAAAATGATTATTGCTTAACACAAACTTGCCAAAGAAACTCCAAAGAAATAGTTATCCGATACTTACTCCTAATGATAAGGCATAAAGATGACTCGCACCCCATCTAAATTCAAAGGGCTTAACCAGGTACAAACATCTTCTATAGTCTTTTGAGGAGAGCTAAGAATATAAGAAAGGAGAGAATCAAGCATGTAGACACGATTCTGCATTGCACTAGGAAGCTAAGAAATAACTACACTGCACCAAGAAATAAACAAACGTTAGCTCATAGAATTGATTCTGCATTTTGCACTAGGAAACTAAGATATAACTACAAGGTAAACAAATAAACAAATGTTAGCTCATTGAAGTAGCAAAAAATAAACAAACGTTACCTGAGAATGGCCAGGATAACATTGTCATTAACCTCTTTTAAAGGATTGGAGAGGATTGAAACCTCCTCTCTACCAAAGCTCAAATACTAAGGTTCTCGTTGTATTCTATGTTTGCGGTCATTCTGCTTTTCCATGGTGTCTTCAAAGCTCTTCTGCTCATGGGATTCTTCAACCAAATTTAGAGGTGGTTGCATTGCTGAAGTAGAAGGGAGTGCCTCCATATTGACTTCATCCATTTCTTCTCCCTCTATTGCCTATAAACAAATATGAGAGATTAGATTCATTGTCTTTAAATTTAAATCTTATTTAAAAATTGGATTTAGTTGAGAAATAGAGAGTTCATACCCCTAAGTATTGTCGTAGTGGCCTTTTTACATAACCCTACAAGCTATAATTATCAAAGAAGGCATCATCCTCTTTCTCTTCATCCATCAACCTCTCTCTGAACGGGTCATGTAAGTCCATCTTTTCATCATCATCAACTGGGACATTATGATCTTCAAGGTCATCATCCATGTCATCAGTCTCCTTGTGCTCTACCTCTTTTTCATCGCCTGTGGTTAGATCTAATTGAAGCTGAAAATAGGCCATGAAATGCTTGTTTTTAATAAGATTTTTGGAGTTCCATTTTCTGAGGAGATCCTCAAATAAATATCCCATCCTACACAAGGTGACCTCCCAACCTGTCGGTAGCAAATTCTCCACCATGGTAAGCAAGAGACTCCCACTTTTTGCCGGAATTCCATAGTTGTTTTTTTGATAATGTATGGACTTGGGAATATCTTGCTCTTCTAGCATCAATCTCAAATTATTTGAATTCCCTCTTATGTTCTTTTGTAAGGAGTGATCAGGGTTGGGACTCCACATACACAAGAAGAATGATTCAAGAGATTGAATCGCTATGCCACATTCTCTCTTGCCTCTCTTTGCTGCATAAACACCACTATAGATCTTCAAATCTGATGAATATGCTCACTCTAGAGTAACCTGCGTGGCGTCTTTGTCTTATTTATCAACAAAAATGACAATGTTGCAAATTGCCACTTTGCTAATGGTGGTATATACTATTCTATCAATGAACTTATGGATATCATCGCTAGAAACTTAATTGATGAAGAATAGTTGTGGCTTGTCCCATGCTGACTCATTCTTGATGAAGTCATCTTCTGAAACTCCCCGTAAGTTCACAAGCTTTCCAGACTCTGACGTAACCTCTACATTGAATTGAAAGCTTTGGCACATATCTGTCAGCATCCTTATCTCATTGATCAATCTTTCCACATATGCAACCACCTATTGTGGTATTTCTTTTCTCATGTAAGAGGTTACTATTTTTGACCCATCTTCATCCTTTTTAATCCACTTGTTTGCCCATAGCTTTACGTTGGGTGTTGACAAAGAAGCTATATGCTTGACCACATTATAGTCAATGTTACAATGACTAAGTGGGATTTGTTTCTCTGACAACAAATACTTAATGGCACTATGCACTGCATCATGCCTCACCTGTACATTGATGCATTCTTCCAAGCAGTGGTCTTTGTCTTTCTTTCCAAAAAACCATCCTTTCTTTAAAAGTTTCTATGCTGCCATCGATGCATACTTGTCAGGTAAGTACTTTATAGGCCTCCACATCCTTGTCGTCAACTCCTTCTTATCCATTACCTTTGACTTTCCAGAGACAAACAAAGGAGCTTCATAAGTCAACTCTCCACGCTCACATGCAATGCACGCTTCAAGCATCTCATTGAACACTTCAATAGGACAAAAAATTATGGAAGTGTAGTCGGCATATTTGTCTTTCACCACCTTGAGGCTTGTCATATTTTCTTCTCACTCTTGAGTTCCCCTAGGCACAACTGCACTCAAAGAAGTATAGAAGTTTGTGAGTGTGTCGGCATCTGCTTTTGTGACCTTTCTCTTCAAATCAGGATTTGGAGAACCAAATGTTGTCCATACAACCCTTGCCTTCTGTAAGACCTCTGAAGTTGAGGATATCTTACGCTTTCCATGGACATAATGATTAAGTCTTTCGGACTCAATCAAATACTTGATCTCATGCTTGAATATACAGATGGTTGCAGGATAACAATGGAATGAATATATCTTTGCAAATTGTTCTCAAGTGAGTCTTTTGACCTCCTTTGCTTCTTTGGCAATTTGATGACAAGCATAAGCACAATGTTGACCATCAATGGGCTGGAATCTGCAATTAAGGAGGAATTCCTTCTTTGCTTCCTTCAATATATTCTCACCTTGTGCCTCTTGGACTTATTCATGTGGAATATTTTTAAGAGTGTCTTTAAAGAATTAAGTGAAGGTTTCCTCGAAATGTGTAGGCCCTATAAATGTAATTTGATCCAAAAAGCTATTTTTGATTGGACAAAACATTATTGGATGCAAGACCGCGTTGCTTGCCATAGGTTTCTTTCCATCTCTCAAAGCCTCATATATTTGCAATGCATAGGATATGCAAGAAGGCATTCTTTACATCCATCTGATGTAAAGACCATCCCTTTGATGCAGCCATAGCAATGACTGCTCTTACGGTTGCCATCCTTGCAACCGGGCTGAAAGTTTCTTCATAATCAATGCCATATGTCTGTGCATACCCCTTGACAACTAATCTTGCCTTGTATCTATTCACAGAACCATCTGCATTGTGCTTGATCTTATAAACCCACTTACAGCCAATTGCATTCTTGCCTTTAGGCAAAGGCACCAATTTCCATGTAGCATTAGCATCCAAGGCATCCATGGCTTTCTCCCACTTTTCATTTCCCATGGCTTGCTCAAAAGAAGTGGGTTCTGGTTCCTGTATCACTTTGACCATATAGGCATAGTGAATGGCTGTAAATCCATCATATTTCAGCCTATCCACAGGATACCTAACCCTGGTAGACCTGCGCAAAATAGGCTCACTTCCAGATGCTCTCAAAACATCCCTGGTCTTCCTTACTCCAGGTGTAACAACAAAAGGAATACCCAACTCATCATCAATGCTCTGCTCTGAGCCACTGGATTCACCATCCACATAAGAGTGACCCGCATTCACATCAAACATGGGCTGATCTACCTTCTCTTTTCCTTTTCGTGATACCTGCGTACCACTATCTGCATTGCTTTGAGGAGATTCTCCTGATCTCAATCTGCCTGTCCATGGTGAAGTATGTGAACCACTGCTAGACGACACTGTAGGTCCACTGATATTTTGTGATTGCTGCTGTGAATTCTGTGCAGCATTACCATTTTGTGCATCTACATCAATCATCACATTTACTGGTTTATACCAGCTGCTCATCTCATCAAACACAACATCTCTGCTCACTGTAAACTTACGAGTAGAAGGGTTATAACATCTATACCCTTTCTGCTGCAGAGAATAACCAATAAAGATGCACTTCTCAGCTTTTGGATCCAACTTGGACCTCAACTCATCTGGCACATGGACATAGGCAATGCAACCAAAAATTTTCAAATGAGAAATATCTGGTTTCCTACCAGTATACATCTCTTCTGGCGTCATGCCATGTATTGCTACAGTGGGAGTCCTATTCATTATATATACTGCTGTAGCAACTGCTTCAGCCCAATAATAATCTGGTAGATCTTTTTCATTTAGCATAGCCCGAGATACCTCTCCAATATGCCTATTTTTCCTTTTTGCAATTCCATTTTGCTGTGAGGTATGACTGCATGAATATTGCTGCTTTATACCATGCTCCTGCAAGAACCTTGCAAACTCATTTGAGAGGTACTCTCCCCCTCCATCTGACCTTAGGCATTTTATTTGCAGGCCTGTTTCTTTTTCAACCATAGCTTTGAAAGCTTTGAAGTGCCCAAACACTTCACTTTTCTTTTTCATAAAATACACCCAAAGTTTTTTGCTGAAGTCATCAATAAATGTGACAAAATAGTGACAGCCACCAATAGATGCAGCTTTAGTAGTCCACACATCAGAGTGGATTAATTCCAATGGCTTTTTACTCTCTTGAGCATGCCTAGGAAAAGGTTTCCTTGCCTGTTTCCCAAATTGATAGGCTTCACAAACCTTGTGCATTTCTGCAACCTTGAATTTAGGCAATCCTGCAACAATATTTTGGGCTTGCATTGATTTAAGTCACTGTATATTAACATGACCAATGCGTTTGTGCCAGATATCAATATCTACAACTACACCGGTCCCATGTGCAAACATTGCTACACTCAATTCAGGCATGTCCGCATCCAACGTAAACATCCTACCCTTCTTCTTTCCTTTTGCTATCAAGCGACCATTATTTTTCATATCCTCAACAAAGCATCCATGAGGATTCTCTATCTCGCTTTCTCTCTCTCTCTCTCTCTCTCTCTCTCTCTCTCTCTCTCTCACTTTCTCTCTTTTCAAATTTACAAACTCAAATTTCAATAAGAAACTAATTTAAAAAGAATTGTAATGCCTACTAAAAAAACCCCCTCCTCTCGTTGCCACGGCCGCCATGAGTTTTCATTCTCTCTCTTTTACTCTTTGAGTTTTCTCTCTCTCTCTCTCTCTCTCCCTCCGCCCCTCTTCTCTCTCTTAATCTCTCTCCCTCCCTCCCTCTCTTCCTTCTCTTTCTCTCTTTCTCTCTCTCTCTCTCTCTCTCTCTCTCTCTCTCTCTCTCTCTTACTCTCTCTCTCTCTCTCTCTCACACACACTCTCACTTCTACTTTCTCTCCCTCCTTTCTTTTCTCTCTTAATCTCCTGCTCTCTCTGTCTCCTCTCTCTCTCTAGCTCTTGCTTTCTCGCTATCTCTCTTTTCAAATTTAAAACACAAATTTCAATAAGAAATTAATTGAAATAGAACTCAAAAACTCTAACAAGAAACTAATTGAAAAAGAATTGTAAGTAAAGAAAAAGAATTACAAGAATAATTGTAGAATTGCAAGTACCTGGAAAAAGTGAAAAAAGTAAGGCTCCGCTTGTCCTTGCTCTTCCGCTCTTGGTTGCTTCAATGAAATGAGGAGAGAATGAGAATGAATGAATGGAAAGAAGAGTATATATAAGAAAAACTAGCCCACTCCTCCCACTCACGAATAAATTTGAATTTTTAAAAAAGAGGGAAATTTGAAAATAAATTTAAATTTTAAAAAAAGAGAGGGAAATTTGAATTCATTCTTCTAGATAAATTTGAATTCAAATTTGTGTTCAACATTCTTCTTAGTATGATTTGTGTTTGATATTCTTCTCGTACGTCCCTCTTCATTCTTCTCGTACGTCACTTCTTATTTGTCGCATGGTAGGCTCTTGTTTATCACTCTTGCTCATGGGTTGTTCTACTCTTAGTTGTAAGAATTCGACCTCTCTCCCTCTACTCCTCTCCTCTTCTCTATGTAGTGGGCATTCTCTCTCTCTCTAATGGAGCTCCCTCTCTAGTCGCATACCTTCCCCTCTCCCTCAAGTCTTCTCATCTCTCCTCTCTCTCTAGTCGCGTACCTTCCCCCCTCCCTAAAGTCTTCTCATCTCTCCTGTCTCTCTAGTCGTGTACCTTCCCCTCTCCATCACATCTTCTCACCTCTCTTCTCTCTCTATTTGCATGTCTTCCACTCTAACTCACCTCTCCTCTCTCTCTCTCTCTTCTTTCTCTCTATGTCCTCTTCACTCCCTTCCCTCTTCTCTCATCTGGGGGCCGCGGCCCCCAGGAGTCCTCTCTCTCTCTCTTTCTTCTCTCTCTCTCTCCTCTCCTCCCCTTCCCTCCCCTCTCTCACTCCTATCCCTCGCTTACTCCTCTCACTCTCCTCTCATCCCTGGGGGCCGCGGCTGCCATGGCTTCTATCTCTCTCTCCTCTCCTCCCCACTTTCTCTCTCTCTCTCTCCTCCCCTCATTCCTCTCACTTCTCTCACCTTCTATCTATCTCTCCTCTCTTCCCCTTCTCCTACCCTCCCCTCACTTTCTCTCTCTCTCTCCTCCCCTCATTCCTCTCACTTCTCTCACCTACCCTCCCCTCACTTTCTCTCTCTCTCTCCTCCCCTCATTCCTCTCACTTCTCTCACCTGTGGAGGCCGCGGTCGCCAAGGCTCCTCCTTCTCTCTCCTCTCTATCCTCTCTCTTCCCTCAATTTCTCTCTCTCCTCTCCCTCCCCTCACTCCTCTGTCTCTCTCTCCTCTCCTATCTCTCTTTCCTCCCCTCCCTCCACTCACTTTCTCTCTCTATCCTCTCCTCCCTCCACTCATTCCTCTCACCCCTGGGGGCCGCGGCCGCCAGAGCTCCTCCTTCTCTCTCCTCTGTCTCCTCACTCCCCTCTCTTCCCTCACTTTCTCTCTCTACTCTCCCTCTCCTCACTCCTCTTTCTCTCTCCCTCCTCTCCCTCCCCTCATTCTCTCTCTCTCCTCTCCCTTTCCTCACTCCTCTCACCCTGGGGGCCATGGCCGCAAGGACCTCTCTCTCTCTCTCTCTCTCTCTCTCTCTCTCTCCCCCCCTCCCCTCACTCCTCTCTCTCTCCTCTCTCTCCTCACTCCTCTCTCTTCCCTTAATTTCTCTCTCTACTCTCCCTCATCGTTCTCTCTCTACTCCCACACATCTTTCTGTCTATCTCTCCTCTCCCTCCCCTCACTCCTCTCACCTTGGTGACCGCGGCCGCCAGGAATTCTCTCCTCCAGTCCACTCACTCCCCTACCCGCCTCACTCCACTCATGTACCATCTCCCCTCCCTCTCTACGCCGCCCTCCCTCTCTTAGCCCTGCTCAGTAGCCCCTACCGCTCAGCCGCTCTCCATACCTAAGGGCATGTTTTTTTGCGGATGTGCATATCACTATGGGAAAAATGGTGGATAATGCGTGATCGACCATGCAAAGCATATCAGATGGCCACAATACTTTGCACACACCTCAACCTAGTTGAAATAGACTTGCATGCAAAGTGGAGCCCCCATCTAAGAAGTACTTGTTTGAATAACACACCTAGGACCGTGTTTTTTAAGGTTGTGCATGACACTAAGGCAAAAACTGTGTTTTATGCTTGATCGACAATGCAAAGCATATCCGATGGGTACAATACTTTGCACACACCTTAAACTAGGTGGAATTGACTTACATGCAAAGTGGAGCTGCCATCCCATAAGTACTTGATCGGATAACATACCTATCAGTGTGTTTTTTTATGGATGTGCATGACACTAGAGCAAAAATGGTATTTAATGCTCAATCGACCATGCAGAGGATATCCGATGGGCACAATACCTTTCCTACGCCTCAACCTAGGTGCTATTTACATGTTCTCAAAGAGGCACACCCATCTGATAAGTACTTGGTCAGACAACACACCTAAGGGTGTGCTTTTTTACGGATGTGCATATCACTAGGGGAAAAACGGTGTATAATGCATGATCGACCATGCAAAGCATATCCGATGGTCACAATACTTTGCACGCACCTCAACCTACTTGCATGCAAAGTGGAGCCCCCATCTGAGAAGTACTTGTTTGAATAACACACCTTGGACCGTGTTTTTTAATGGTTGTGCATGACACTAAGGCAAAAACAGTGTTTTATGCTTGATCGACAATGCAAAGCATATCCGATGGGCACAATACTTTGCACACACCTTAAAATAGGTGGAATTAACTTACATGCAAAGTGGTGCACCCATCCCATAAGTACTTGATCGAATAACATACCTAGCAATGTGTTTTTTTACGGATGTGCATGACACTAAGGCAAAAATGGTATTTAATGCTCGATCAACCATGCAAGCATATCCGACGGGCAAATACTTTTCCTATGCCTTAACCTAGGTGGTATTGACATGTTTTCAAAGAGGCACACCCATCCGATAAGTACTCCAAAAAATAGCAATAGTTATGCTTGCAATTTTACATTATCATGTCATAAGTTTTACAACAAATATTGCTTTGGATGAGTCTTTATACAAAGGATCTCTTGTGGCCTTTTCAATAATTTAATTTTTCCTTTACAATGAGTTTAGTACAAATGGGCGATCCAAACATTTGCTTGTTTGAATGTCCTTTTCTATCATGATCACAGAAATGAGCGATCCAAACATTTGCTTGTTCAGAATGTCCTTTCTGTTGTCACTTGTCACTTGGGTGCCATCTTCATTCACTCTCATCTGACAACCACCACCACCTTCACTCTTTCTCGATATTTGAATGGTGTTATCATGGGCATTCTTCATTTGCGCTATCTCCTTCTACTTCCTCCCGGGCAAGCATCTTTATGAACTCTATAATGTACGTAATAATTGGTTGCAGTAATTTTATTTTGTCTTCTACATCATACCCCATGTGCTTCTTTGTTTTCTTGATTTCCAGGATACTATGACTGTCTCTGTGGAAAGTCTTGAAATTGCTTCATGGTTTGGGACCCATTCCTTTTTTAGACAACTACTATACAATGTACTGTTATCTTGGTTCTCTTTCCTACCCCTTGACTCATACCATACCACTGTAAATGTTGTAGCTCTCCCCCGGTCATCCATGCTCACGTCAACTACTTTCGCAACCCAAAACTTCACGTTCTCATGTTCATCATCCGATGGTCGAACTGCAACAAAACAATGGACATCTATGTCTATTTGTGGCATAAACTCTCTCTTCTTGGGTCCACAATATGGACATGGGAGCAACGATTCAAACTCATTTTCAAAGAGACCACATGCTGGACGCAAGTCATTACCAACATTTGGCCAAAATAAAGGTCGTTCTGCCTTAATATCATCTTCTCGCATTTTTGCAAGGTCCTTTATCAATTGGTAGGTCTTGCTAATTACAACAGTAGTGTGTTCCTTCCAAGAGGGCTCCCAATCAGGAAATCTCCGTCCGGAGCATTTCCTCTTTGTATGCAATAAAAGCTTTTAAGCCTTCTATTTCACCTTTGGATTTCTCACTGAATTCTTTTATAGGAGCCCATGTTGGATGCATTTCTTTGCTCAGGATTGAAGTTAAGAGAGAGTAAGGTTCTTCAGGTTCCCATTTTGTATCAAGAGAATAGTGTTGCCATTGCATCACTAGTTTTTCATCCTTTAAGAAAAATTGAAAATAGTGTGGAGCGCTATGACCTATCAGGGCATCACCACCTTTTTGTATGAAAGGTAGAATAAAGCTCTTCCAATCATATATCCTCTCAACCATTGAGCATATTGTTGCTTCCTTATGGCCACCAACTTGCCTCCCACATTTTCTTATTAAGTCATCCATTGTCTCCATGTCCTTGTGTTTTGGTTCTCTTGAAACTGTGCTAAATACCTGATCGATATCCTCATGTGTGTGCCCAACCAACAAAAACCCAACTTCAATCTCATTGAAGATTCTATGAGCGATTAGCATTGAGCAAAATGCAAAGAAGAGTACATTCTTATTCTCTCGTTCGCAATTGTCTGCTTGTACTCTCAACGTTGCTGGTAGGCGACCTTTTTCTGCATGTACATTGTGAATTGCCTTCATAACGGATGTTACACTTGATTGCTATCGTGTAGATGCAAGGAATCAATCCATATGTCTGCAAAAAACTTAAATTCGTGCACTAACACTCCACGTAGATGTGTCTTTAAAAAGTATTTGCCTTGTAGCTTAGGTGGAGTATTAACGAATCGAGGTAATGTTATTGCATTTTGATCCATACCATCTACAATAATGCACATGTACTCATTTGGGTGAGAAATAGCTTGCTCCTTCCAAAATGCATATTTTATTCTAGAATGTCGAACAAGTCCATGATGAAATTCTCTCTTTTTTTTGTAAGCTTCTTTTTGTTCTGGAATGTTGCACTCTCAAGTGCTCGCTTTAGATCATCACAGTCGTTGCACTTTGACATTTTTTGCCTCTTTGGGATTTTAACATGTCCAAAGCTTTTTTTCCAAAGAGTATACAAAGTATGAAAAGATGCCGGTGCATGCCCTCTTTGCCTCTGTGTTTCTCCAATAGAGTTAAATACTTCTTTTTTGGCACCTATCGGAAGATGCATTTCTGATAGGTGGGGTTGCGGTAAAGCATTTTCATAAATGTAATCTTTCAAAATTGCTGTTGCCGCAACCATTGAGGCTCTTGTTTTGGGCCTTCCTATGTTTCCATGAATGTTAAATTTAACTCCATACTTTGCTTTATTAGCCAAATTCCAATATGTGCCATGTGATAATCCTGTAATAATGTGATATGCATTATTGCATATACTTTTTCCATTTATAAGAGGCCTTATTTGATGTCCTGAACTTTGCCTTCTCTTATCATTTACAAGAAAGCAAGACAATCTCGTGAGTAGGTATTCATTTCTTCTGCTTCCTTTCCTTTGCCAGACATGTTCTCTACAACCCTTGATGTCATGTAAGTTAATGGATCGCATACATGTACGCTTATAGCATGTAGATCGCATTTCTTTTAGCATAACATCTTCATTCATTACTCTTATTCTCTTTGGTTGCTTTTCTGGATCTACTTGGACTCGTTGTCTTTTCATGCATCTGTATGTCCGTTTTGGGACCTTCTATACATTCTTATTTGGATTTGTGTAGTTCTCCTTGTAAGATTTATTTGTCACGTTGTTTTCATGAGATGTTGCATCCTTGATCTTATCACTCTGACAGTAAAATACTGAATATTCCTTTGTTGATGTCATCCTTGCTTTTGATACATTCGTCAAACCATTTGTAACATTTACAAGTTCACAATCAAAGTCAAACACCGAATGGTCCTTTGTTGATCTCATCCCTACTTTTGATACAATCGTAGAACCACTTGTCACAATGGCATTAGAGTGTCCCGAATGATCTTCAAACTCATCTATTCCTGAGAGAACATCACTCATTGATGCACTTTTTATGGATTTCATAACTCCATGGTCAGTGGTGATAGATTGTCCAGAATGATCTTCAAACTCATCTATTCCTGAGAGAACATCGCTCATTGATGCACTTTCTATGGATTTCATAACTCCGTAGTCTTGAAACTCCTCTACTCGAGAGAGAACATCACTCATTATACTATCATGCATGATTTCCATAATTCCATAGTTACCTGGTTTGACTCCAAGAACTTTATCAGTATCCATGAAGCCATCCATGCTTGAAAATATAACACTTTTGACATCTTTGCCCAGGTTCTCAATGTGCATGAACTCATCCACCCCGGATAAGGCATCACTTGTGAAATATTTTTCTTTCTCGGTACCAATGAACTCATCGACTTCTGATAAGACGTCAGTGCTATAGTTGAGTGCATTGGAATCATCCATCTTTGAAGGAATAGAGCTTGGTACATTGGCATGTTGTAGTATACATTATGTTTATCATTAAAAACCACATGCCGAGTCTTTCCATTCTTTAAAAATTGCATGCTCCATCTCAAATCCTTACCTACCTCATAGTAGGGACCATCCAGTGACATTGAGTTATCATCCATACCATCATCAGTAACTTTTTGAATTCTCATCTGTGCAAATGTCTAGTGTTCCACTTGTTCAAATCCCAAGACTTGACCTTCTGCTACATTCTTATTTGCAAATGATAACATTTGTAAAATATCTCCCACTCTAAAATCCAAAGATATGCACTTTGTATTCCTGATGACATGTGTTGGATAAGTCTCATCTCTGTCCCATGCAATAAATGCTTTGTTGGAAGTATTATAGGGCATAACATCTCCAAGGATTTCCATATCCCCACACTTATGCTTTAGCTCAACATGTGCACTAAGAATCCTTGATACGATAACCGCCACCTTATCTTCGCCAAGTCTTCTAAAGTGACAAATAGAATTTGGATCACTTTCATGGATTATAGCAAATGCAACTACTTCTCTTTTGCAACATAAAATCACCTCCATCCCTAGAATAAATTTTGTAGCCATCTCCTTTGTGAGTTTCCTTTGCAAACAAGCTGCAACAACCATTATAAAGAACATTAGTCTCTTCTCAATAATCTACTTTATTAATGATTTAAAAATCTAGATCTTGTTTGAAAATTTAATCACTCATTATACTATCATGCATGATTTCCATAATTCCATAGTTACCTAGTTTGGCTCCAAGAACTCTATCAGTATCCATGAAGCCATCCATGCTTGAAAATATAACACTTTTGACATCTTTGCCCAAGTTCTTAATGTGCATGAACTCATCCACCTCGGATAAGGCATCACTTGTGAAATATTTTTCTTTCTCGGTACCAATGAACTCATCGACTTCTGATAAGATGTAAGTGCTATAGTTGAGTGCATTAGAATCATCCATCTTTGAAGGAATAGAGCTTGGTACATTGGCATATTCTATCCATTCTTTAATGTTGTAGTATACATTATGTTTATCATTAAAAACCACATGCCGAGTCTTTCCATTCTTTAAAAATTGCATGCTCCATCTCAAATCCTTACCTACCTCATAGTAGGGACCATCCAATGACATTGAGTTATCATCCATACCATCATCAATAACTTTTTGAATTCTCATCTGTGCAAATGTCCAGTGTTCCACTTGTTCAAATCCCAAGACTTGACCTTCTGCTACATTCTTATTTGCAAATGATAACATTTGTAAAATATCTTCCACTCTAAAATCCAAAGATATGCACTTTGTATTCCTGATGACATGTGTTGGATAAGTCTCATCTCTGTCCCATGCAATAAATGCTTTGTTGGAAGTATTATAGGGCATAATATCTCCAAGGATTTCCATATCCCCACACTTATGCTTTAGCTCATCATGTGCACTAAGAATCCTTGATACGATAACCGCCACCTTATCTTCGCCAAGTCTTCTAAAGTGACAAATAGAATTTGGATCACTTTCATGGATTATAGCAAATGCAACTACTTCTCTTTTGCAACATAAAATCACCTCCATCCCTGGAATGAATTTTGTAGCCATCTCCTTTGTGAGTTTCCTTTGCAAACAAGCTGCAACAACCATTATAAAGAACATTAGTCTTTTCTCAATAATCTACTTTATTAATGTTTCAAAAATCTAGATCTTGTTTGAAAATTTAATCCGACACTAACCAATAACAACCGTAAACCAATAACAACCCTAAACCCTAAACCATAAATCCTAAACCAAAACAACCCTAAACCCTAAACCCTCAACCCTCAACCCTAACCAATAACAATCCTAAACCCTAAACCCTAACTCCCAAACCCTAAACCCTAAACCCTAAACCCTAACCCCCAAACCCTAAACCCTAAACCCTAACCCCCAAACCCTAAACCCTAACTCCCAAACCCTAAACCCTAAACCTAAACCCTAACTCCCAAACCCTAAAACCCTTAACCCTAACCCCTAACCCCTAAACCCTATACCCTAACCCTCAAATCCTAAACCCTAACTCCCAAACCCTAAACCCTAAACCCTAACTCCTAAACCCTAAACCCTAAACCCTAAACCCTAAACCCTAACCCCCAAACCCTAAACCCTAAACCTTAAACCCTAACTCCCAAACCCTAAACCCTAACCTCCAAACCCTAAACCCTAAACCTCAACCCCCAAACCCTAAACCCTAAACCCCAATTCCTAAACCCTAAACCCTACCCCTAAACCCTCATCCCTAACCCCCAAACCCTAAACCCTAAACCCTACCCCTAAACCCAAACCACCAAACTCTAAACCCTAACCCCCAAACCCTGAACCCTAAACCCTAACCCTCAAACCTTGAACCCTAAACCCTAACTCCGAAACCTTAAACCCTAAACCCTAAACCCTACCCCCAAACCCTAAATTCAAACCACCAAACCCTAAACCCTAACTCACAAACCCTAAACCCTAACCCTATCTCACAAACCCTAATTCCTAACTCACAAACCCTAAACCCTAAACCCTAACTCACCAAACCCCAAACCCTAAACCCAAACCACGAAATCCTAAACCTTAAATCCTATGAGTGTTTTCAGTAATATCATTTATTTAAGTGATAGTTTTAATAAGAATTCATAAGTAATAGTGGAATTGATAGTTGGGAGGGTGGTAGTGGGAGAAAGGGAGAGTGGGAAAGCGGAGAAAGGGAGTGTGGGAGGGTGGTAGTGGGAGAAAGGGAGAGTGGGAGAGGGAGTGGGAATGGGGGCGGTGGGGCTGGGGGTGGGAGGATGGGAGTGGGAGTGGGAGAGGGAGTGGGAATGGGGGAGGTGGGGGTGGGGGTGGGAGAATGGAAGTGGGAGTGGGAGAGGGAGTGGGAATGGGGGAGGTGGGGGTGGGGTGAGGGTGGGAGGATGGGAGTGGGAGTGGGAGGGGTGGGGAGTGGGAGTGGGAGGATGGGAGTGGGAGAGGGAGTGGGAATGGGGGAGGTGGGGGTGGAAGTGGGAGGGGTGAGGTGGGAGGATGGGAGTGGGAATGGGGGAGGTGGGGGGGGTGGGAAAATGGGAGTGGGAGTGGGAGAGGGAGTGGGAGGATGGGAGTGGGAGGGGTGAGGTGGGAGGATAAGGGTGGGAGAGGGAGTGGGATAAGGGTGGGAGAGGGAGTGGGAGGATGGGAGTGGGAGGGGTGAGGTGGGAGTATAAGGGTGGGAGAATGGGAGTGGGAGTGGGAATGGGAGTGGGAATGGGGGGGGGAGGGGTGGGGGTGGGAGGATGGGAGTGGGAGTGAGAGGTGGAGGTGGGAGGATGGGAGTACAACTTTCAATCATCTTGAAAGTTTAAAAACCTTAATCATTGCTTAAATGGTAGGGTTGTTGTGACTGTGAAACCGAATGTGAACGAATGGACTGACTTCGATTAGGAACTAGTCGGGAAATTTTGAGCATGGCTTTGATTGGTTTTTTTGGAGTTCTCTCCTCTAAGGATAAACTAATCTATGCTAATCTAGACTACACCAACCGTCGAAGCGAAGAAAAGCAAGAAATAATTTCTTTTCCATTGTTCTTTTTAATATCCTTAGGTTGTGAATTAAAAGCAAAAAATAATATATTTTCCATTATTCTTTTTAATACACTAAGGTTGTGAGTTTAAAAAAGATAAAATTTATATATTCAAAAACTAATTTACTTACAACTCATAAGAATTGAACATTCACATTAATAAGAAGTTAAAATCTTAATAAATTTGAATTTAAATAATAAAAACTATAAATTTAACTTGACTCCAAACCCTAAACCCTAAACCCAAATCCAGAAACCCTAAAGCCTAAACTCCCAAACCTTAAACCCTAACTCCCAAACCTTAAAACCCTAAAACCTAACCCCAAAACCCAAAACCCAAAACCCAAACCTCAAAACCCAAAACCCAAAACCCAAAACCCTTAACCCAAACCTCAAAACCCTAAACCCTAAACCCTAAACCCAAACCCCCAAACCCTAAACCCTAACCCCCAAACCCTAAACCCTAATCCCTAAACCGAACAAACAAATATATATAAAGAGAGAGAGAGAGAGAGAGAGAGAGAGAGAGAGAGAGAGGAGAGAATTTTGCTTTTCTCGCAATAGAGTTGTGAAAGACGGTGTCGTGCGGGGTTTCGAGTTTTAGTCCCCCAGCATCGTTGTATAGCGACACTAGTTAGTCGTTATATAGTGACACTTATACCCTAAAAGTGTTGCTATATAGTGACCTTTAGGGTATAAGTGTCGCTATATAGCAACACTTATACCCTAAAGGTTGCTAAAAGTGATGCTATATAGCAACCTTTAGGGTATAAGTGTTGCTATATAGCAACATTTATATCCTAAAGGTCGCTATATAGCGACACTTATACCCTAAAGGTTGCGATATAGTGACACTTATACCTAAAAGTGTAGCTATATACTTATACCCTAAAAGCGTCGCTATATAGCGACGAAACAAGGCACTTGATATGAGAAGAGAGGGAAGGAGCTCATGGGTGGCTATTTTTTAGATCTTAATAAATTTCCTTGCATTTTGTGTTGTGATTTTAGAGATGTGCAGATGGAAGGGACGAGTGGAAGCTTGTCAGATGATGCACCAATGCTCGAGAGCGCAGAGTGGCTTACAGAGAAGTTGTATTGTCATTGCACTCATTGCAAGCGAGAAGTACGACATCAATGCCATATTGTCATGCACCACTCGAGGATGTATGGGGAGGAGCCCAAACTAGTACCCACTGTTGGTGGTGCACGTGGTGATGGATCATCGAAAAGTCAATGCTATTTGAGTTTATATACATACCTTCACACTTTGAGAAGGAGCATGGCTTACAGAGAGGTTGTATTGTCATTGCACTCATTGCAAGTGAAAAGTATGACATCAACACTATATTGTCATGCACCACTTGAGGATGTATGGGGAGGAGCCCAAACCAGTACCTACCGTTGGTGGTGCACGTGGTGATGGATCATCAAAAAGTCAATGCTATTTGAGTTCGTGATTAATATTGCCTACATACACGACACGAAATCTTGAGACAAGATCTTA
Source organism: Dipteris shenzhenensis (assembly GCF_047967505.1). Lineage (NCBI taxonomy): Eukaryota > Viridiplantae > Streptophyta > Polypodiopsida > Gleicheniales > Dipteridaceae > Dipteris > Dipteris shenzhenensis. Next base: position 61,588,354 of record NC_141600.1, on the reverse strand, counting down.
TATTTACGCAAAACCTTGAGACAAAATGAGGAGGGTGGTGAGGGTGGTGTGCATATCACACTTTGAGAAGGAGTATAGTCTCCTGGATGTGCCAAATGATGAGGAGGGTATGGTGGACATAATGGATTCTATTTTTAAGGGCAATGCACGTGATGTTCGAGGCTTAGGCCATGTACATGGTACCTTTGATAGAGAAGTTACAGATCTTATGGACAGAAGTGTGGGTCTGATATATCTAGAGCTCCTAGACATACCAATGACATTTTTGTGTGGAACACATCGATTGAAAGAGAGTAACGTATGATTGTGGAGTCATGGCTAACTTCACACAAGATAGCCGAGCAAGTGCTTCGAATACCAATCTTCTCTCCTCGCAGTTGGATTATTGTGGGACCATTTGTTCTTCTCGAGTATTGTGAGCAGGTGCATACTAATGATTTAATTAATTGAATCTTTTATTTTTAAATATCAATGGTACATGTACTTAAGCATAGTTTCATATAATTGATGGCATTTGGCACCCATCTTCAATATAGGTGGTTTTTCATCCGGATCATTTTGATCCAAGATGGTGGTACGTGATCCAAGTTGCACCACGAAGTAAGCAAATTTTTGAAGATAGAGATGTGGATATGGAGATGCCACTACTAATGCTAGATCCAATTGATCCAGATGGATTTAGATAAGAAGATGAAGATCACAATATGAGCCAAGAGGAAGATGTGCATAATGACATCATACGGGAGGAAGATGGAGATCATGATATTGAGGAAGAAGATGACGATAATCAAGAATCACCTGACTTTATTGAAGAAGATGATCAAGTCTATGGTGAACATATGATGCTAGAGTACGGATGCGTCAATTTTACGAGCAAAAACCTATGAGCAGGTTTATCCGAGCGTGTTTTTCAAGAGATTTTTAAAAATGTTTTTCTTTAGGAAACATGGTTTTTACACTTTTATTTTCACTAGAACTAGATCCCTTTATCATAAAAATATACAGACTAGTCACTCATTCATTTTTACACAACATAATTTTCTTATTTAGAGACATCCCTTTGTACCCCTGTTATTACCTTAAAAAAGTGTTGATTCCTTTAAGAAACATTCCTCATAATCACTCTCAATGTAATAATACTATGCATATATAATTACTTATTAACACATTTATATCATATGGCAATATCTTTTTAGTGTTTTTATAGCATATTTATGGACATGTTTCTAAAGAAGTTTAAATTACTATAAATAAGTATTAACTTGGGCTTATATATCACTCTCATAAAATACATGTAATATTTAATACTATATATGAAAGATTTTCCAAAATATAACTCCATAGATGTGCTCAAATGGGGTGTTCCGATCAATTTGAGTGGTTGAATGACTATATTTGGACATTGGATATGAAAGTTATGTCACTTTTAAAAGTGTTGTCCAGCGAAACTACCTTGGGAGACTTGCTTCAAAGGGGTTTCGCTGGCGAAACTACCTGGATGGCTTGCTTCAATGAGTTTTCTTTGAAGAAACTCTTTCATAAAGATAGGTTGAGAGAGGGTTTTCAATGTCACCCCCTATTAAGTAAAAGTTGTAAGAAGGATCATAAGGGAATTTTCATAGAGAAGTCTACTCTACATGTGGGTTTCTTCAAAAGCCATCCTATTATGCTCTCACCATTCCTACAGATTCACCTAAAGATTTTTGTATAAAATAGGCATAGCTATAATACTTTGCATATTTCTAAGTGAAACTATGTTTTCTTCTGATCGATTTTTGCCATATTTATGCATAGTTGGAAGCTTTTTTTTTCCTTCGCTCGGACGCTCGGAAGATTTTGCTCAGAAAATGCTCGTCCCCCTAGAGTACGATGACGATATAGGAGATTAACTCAGTATAGAGTTGGAGATAGACTTGTTTGGTGCACTAGACTTGGCTCAGATGAAGCCAAGTGTCAAACATGGACATGAATATATGAGCTTCAAACTTGATGTACATGCTCTTGTACTTTTATTCTTTCAAAGGATCAAACATGTATGAAAATAAAATTTTTGTGTCATTGGGTAAAACTATCTTTAAAGGTTAGTATGGGGAAAAAAACACTCTGTAAAACGTCGCCATATAACGACTTTATACAAGTTTGGCAAGTGTCGCTATATAGCGACGTTTATAAAAGTGCCACTATATAGCAACGTTTATAAAAGTGCCAATATATAGCGACGTTTATATAGCAACACTTTTTAAGCCCGCTTTGCATACCGACAATTAGCACCCCGTGTGCGCTAAATGTTGGTGCTTAACCGTCAAAATAAGGCCCGTGTGTAGTAGTGCATGTACTTCTGGAATGGGCGGTTCCTCTAGGGTATCATCAGAACTACCAAAAGATATTTCGATGTATCTCGGAAGGGGCCACGACGGTGAGGATAATTCATGAGGTTGTAGACATTGGGATCATCCTCATTAGACCATACAGAATAGAGATAGTCATTGGAGTAGTCATAAGAGTCATGGAGTTGACAATGCAAACACTGTTGTGTGTCAAAATCAGAGTATTCTAGAATGGATTCATTAGAACTTCCCTGAGATACTACTTCCCATTTATCGGGATGTGCAACCATAGCAAAGAATTCTTTTAGTTGCCGTTGTTGTGGATTCTGGGGCTTCTGAGTGCAGTCACAGGAAAAATGGCCTTTTTTCCCACATATAAAACATCCTGTAGACTTACTTGACCTGCGGTGGCGAAGAAATCATTGGGGGCGTCTGGGATAGTGCTGTCGCCAGTGGAACTTACGGATCTTAGGGAAAGTGGAAGATCCACAAGCACATTCAGAACGCCAATGTTTGGAGTGCTGGGAATGCCGAGAGGGTCGTTCAAAAAAAGTGGCAGGAGGACAGAAATTTTGGTGACCAACAAATTGCTCACAAATTGCTGGAGAGGCAATGCTGATCTTTTTTAACTTATTTCACAGAGTATAATCTGTACATTGTTGTCGAATATAGACTTGTACTTTCTTTGAATGGTTTGGAGTTTTCCCGAAGAGGGAGGTCGACTTGATGCTGGAACACTTTCTTGAAAGCTGAAGGTGAGTCACTGCTGCAATCACGAATGAACTTCTGTTGCATATCCTGCAATGCTGTCATCATATGAAGAGTATGAACAGTTCGGCGGAGCCACTGATTGTTTTCTACCTGGAGGAGGCTATTGATGTAGTCATCGAGCTCAGCTCCTTGAAGGGGTTGTTGAGCGTCTTGAGGGCTAAATGACTCGGCAAGATTTGGAGAGGCATCTGGAGTAGAATCATATTCGGGTGGAGCTTTGACATATTGGAGGTTAACTGGGGAAGAACACTGTCGAACAATCTCTAGGTCCTCTTCAAATGGCTTGAGGACACGCTTGAGAGATTCCCTTGCAGGGATATCTACCAAGACATTATTTATGGTAAGGACCATCTCTTTAGTAGAAAACCCGAATGGGAGATGTTGGTTGAGAAAAGCATTACCAATGACTAGATCTACCCCTTGGGATTCCAACTGATAGAAACTAATAGTGGTGGAATGCCCAGCCAGAGTGATAGGAATTTTTGATGCATACCTCTTGCATGCAATAAGCCTGCCACCCATTGTCGAACCACGCATTTGATCCTGGGTCTCAAGTTGTTGCCAAGAAGAAGCAGGAAGAGCTCGATATTTGTAGATGTTGAATCCAGACCCTGTGTCGACTAAAGCAATCAAATTAGAAGGAGGTACCCTCGGGGGTTTGAGCTGAACTTTTACCAACCAATTTTTCATTGGATTTTGGACTGCTGGTGCTGGCCACGAAAAGAAATCTTGAAGAGATAACACATTTGGAACTGGTTCAGTATAGAGCTTGCAATGAGTCAAATGTTCACCAACCTTATGATCCAATGATTCGATGGAGTTTTGAAGCTTGGCACAATTGTCACCGATCGTCTTTAGGTGGATATGAAGCCCATCAAAACTGCTGCCAAGGATCTCAAATTGATCAAAACAGGGGGGTCGTTGAGGAGATTGGATCAGAGGAGCAGGGGCAGAGAAAGTGGTGACTGGGGATTTCCAAAAAGGGGGAGGAAGAAAGTTAGGGGAGGAGTCATGTACACTGTGGAGAGGCCGAAAGACCGAAGGTTCGGAATAGAAATCTGTTGAAGGTAATCTTCTACTTGGAGAAGGAGCAAAGGATGAATCAGAAAGATCTTCAGACGTATGTAAATCAAAAGATGGAAGATTTCATTGGGAAAACCTAGGATGTCGGCCGTGACCTCGATTGTGACCACGGGAATTGCTGCGACCGAAAGCTGGAGCAAAAACCTCTAGGAGAGGAGGTTCTTTTGGGGGCTCTCCATCAGAACTTCCTGAGGAAATCTCATTATCAACATGGAAAGGTTATCGTCGGTGAGGAAGATTCATCAGGCTATATACATTGGGGTCGTCATCTTCGGATGCTGGAGGAGCATGTATTTGGCAATGAAGACATTCTGGAGTATTGGATTCAAAACATTCTAGAAGAGACTCATCAGAATCACCTTAGGAAATGACTTCCCATTGTTCGGGGTGTGCTACCATTGTGAAGAAACCTTTCAGTTGTTTTTGCTATGGATTGTGGGGCTTCTCATGACGAAAAGAAATCCTGAAGAGATAACACATTTGGAACTGGTTCAGTATAGAGCTTGCACTGAGAACACCATATTAGAGAATTTGGGAAAATCCTGATAATTTGGGAACTTTTGAGGGGTTGTAATTATGTAACATTCAATGTTTTTCATTGATTTTTCCCATAGATTTGGGAGTCCATCCAAATCTTGCAAATGTGCATGGTTTGCATCAACATAAATAAAATGTCAAATGTTGAGGTTTCGACCAATGCATGGTATTTTTTGAGGGGTTACAATTACAATGCATTGAGTGCACTCCATTGACTTTCTCCCTGGATTTGGCCGTGTATATGAAATTCACAATTTGGAGTGTGCCTGTTCTGCATTAGCCGAGAAAAAAACATCATATGTTTGAGTTTAATGAAGCATTTTTTGCCTCTTCTCAAAAATAGGTGGTGTTCAAAAACACCATTTTAGTTTAGTTGGAGAAAAAGTAAGAATGCAACACTAGTCCTTGATATTTTGTCGAGTGTGCAAAACTTGCAACCACAAAGCAATGGTCTGCAGAAAAAAAGATAAAGAAAAAAGATCAATGTCATACCTTCCAAATATTTGTCAGTATTCAAATAAATTATTGTTGTGCAAGGAAAAAAAGGTCATGCTTTTCAAGTACCTTCACTCCATTGTGGAGTCAGCATCAGAGTCAGAATCTGTTCTATGAGCCAAATTGGATAAAGCTCGCTTGCGTGCAATGGTTGGTATCTTCACCTTGATGGGGAGGTTGCTGCTCTTCGAGGAAACCTTCTTTGAGAGGTTACATTTTGGAACCCATGACCATACAATAGCATCAACAGATTCCCAATGTGGAGGATCACCTTTATTGCACATCCAAATCTTGTTCCAACAATCTGCATACACCTCCTCAATTTTTGCATTGTGTCTTTTGCATATAGGTGCCCAATATTGTATGAAAACCTTCTTGAAATTTTTAGATTTATTATCCTTCTCTACATCAATTTGAGCAATGCCTAGCCAAATTGGGTAAATTTTTTCTGCTGGTCGGACCAAAAGAAAGTGTCCTTTTTGTACATCAACCATTGGATCAAATGATTGTTTTGGCTTTTTCCTTTGAGGTCCACAGTAATGATCATTCAACTCTTCAATTCCTTGAAACTCATCGTTTTCATTATCAAATACTTGCACACAATCAATATGTTGCGTCTTTGGCCAAAATCTCTCGTACATGCCCTCTACACTATTGTTTGGTTTATCAAGCTCATCAATCATGTTCTTCCAGTACTTCACTACTGGCTTGTAAAACTTTGTGAAAGATGCATCTGGACCTTGCAGGTGTGCCCATTTTTCCCAAAAGCGTACATACTCCTTGATACCAACTATCACATCTAAGTGATCCTTCACATACTTGAACATGGTTACATAAGTCGGCTCTCCACTTGGTAGCATTGGATGACCATCCGGATGTCTCTTCCACAACTCAATGCCACCTTCACTTGGTTGCCAATCTAATGATCGTGGATGCACTTTATATTGCATGATAGGAACTTCATTTCGCATAAAGAACCGAAATTGGAGAGGCTTTGAGTGTCCCACTAAAGAATCTTTCCCATCGCATAGGCATCCATCAACATAGCTCTTGAAATCAGGGACTTCCGTTACCAAAAATGGCGTTGGAGAAGACTCCTCACATTGTCTAAAAGTATCCATGAGATGTGCAAATGTCAATGTTTGGCTAGTTCTTAACCTCTCTGAAAACCTGCTAAACATTGCATCAATATCCTCATGTGTATGCCCAACCATCAAGAATCCCAATTGAATTGACTTGAAAATCCCTCGAGCAACAAGTAATGATAGGTATGCAAACAAGTACCTATTCTTGTTTTCAGAATCACAATTATCCAACTGCAACAATAGGTGTTCGGGTAGTTTCTTATAAGGATTTTCTTGATGGGAACTTCCAAGTCCAAGGTCTTTTAATGTTCCACCCACTGCTCCAAGATGAAGTTGTTGCTTGCCATTAGAAACATAGTGAGAATCCAATGCTTCTCTTGAGGTTAGTGCATTTAGCAGAGCATTGTCAGACCTTGGCATCCCATCATGTACTAAATCTCCAAGTGCATGGTTATCAAATCTTTCAAGATTTCTCAAACACAAAGCCAATGAAACAATCGTGAAGTTAGGATCCGACGGCCACAAGGATAAAGAAAAGTGACCATAACGTCCTTGACCATGCCCATGTGTTATCATGCCAGTCAAAGCCACTGGGAGCTGAAAGGACTTGTCTGTGTCCTTTGAACGATTGCGTAATCTAGGGATGGCTGTCTTCTTTTGGTCCATCTTATCATGGATAATGCACAAGTATGTCTGAGGATACATTTCAGAAAATATGCGCCAAGTGTAGTACACATTTCTACAACTTTTTTGTTGTAACATGTGTTTTCTTCTATCTTCCATCAACTTATTACGTTCATTTTGGCATTTTGTCGCTGCAAGCTGAGCCTTGATTGCACTACATAAACCACACTTAGAGAATTCACTTGTTTTTGACAAAGTTACATGCTTGAATTCAGAGTTCCATATGCGGTTGAATGTGGAACTTGACATCTCTTTACAACCCAAACTATGCTTTAATTGCATGTTAACTTCATAGAGAATATCAACCTGCTTGTATACATCTGGTATCACCAACTGTGTTTCCCTTGATCCATCCTGAAGTGTTCTACTTTTGTGTGGCATACGCTCAGAATTGTTATCCACAAAATCTTGGATTATGGCTCTACCCAGTTCTGTGTGGTCCCAACCTCTCCGCACGATTCCTTTATTACCATGTATGCACCTTTGTATACCAATTTCAAATTGCTCCCTGTATCGATAAAATGTTGTTTTTAGAATACCATGCATTTCATACCATGCTCTACAACAAACTTGAATACCATTCAATGAAAAGGCATATTTGAACTGCCCATTGTCATCTTTTCGACAAGCAACCCCAAGAGTGTCATATACATAATTGGTCCGAGCCTCCAAACTTTGGCTCCAATACTCTATGCGTAATTTGGATATCATTTGACGATTGGAAAATTGACAACAATTTTGTTTACAACAATCAATCATAGATACTTTTATGACTGCATCCCTTGTGAGTCTAGATGATGCTAATGGCATGCCATGTTTTTTAGCTTTTCTCTTTATCATGTAGTAATGCCTTTTTTTGTGGATTTTTCCATTGGGTTCTCATCTTCCATGTGCTTTTTCCCAGAACCACTTGAAGAATTCATGGTGTCATCGATTCTTAATGAAGTTCCATCTAAAAAGGTTATTTGTGCAATGGGCCATTTTATTAAGTGGATGGTATCGATGCCTGATACATCACTATGATACTTTTCAATTCCCACACCTAGATTACCTTCACCAAGCATCTCAAAATTTATAGGTTCAAATGGGTAGACATACAAAACAACACCCTCTGCAATGCTCTTGGTTTTCTGCTCATCCCATATTAAGACTTTCTTGTCCTTCCATGATTCTCGAATGGAAAACTCATCATATTCACATAGAGGTTCAACGTCAATGGTATCTAATGTTATATCATTCATTGGTACAATAGCTCCATTGACATTGTCCACACAACTCATTGATCGTGCTTTCCAACGAACAACACTACCCAAAGCCTCATAGACTAAGAATGCATCCATTGTAGGAAATGGAAGAAGTGCACTTTCATCCATACAAATATCGATCGCCACTGATACATTGTTTTCTCCCAAGGGCACACCTTGGCACATGTCATCATGTGATGTAGAGAATATTGTCCCAATGGCAACAATCTTTCCACTGACAAGCAAGTTGACTTTAACCCCCACTTTCAATGTGGCACCTGCATAGTACATAGCATTTGTTATAGTTCAATATTGATATCTGATGGTGTGACTTAGGATGAAAATGCTTTACAAGATTTCATTGCAAGACCAAATCTTCCTAAACCTTGGTACTTTGAATTTTAGGCAGCAAAATTTGGCTACATGGCCAAATCTTCACAAACCATGGTGCTTTGAAATGGAGATAGCAAGATTTGTCCACACAAACAAATTTCCCGAGATGCTGGTGCTTTCAAGAAGCCATCAAGATTTATCCACACATCCAAATCTACTTAGACCTTGGTGCTTTGAAAGAAGCCCACAAGATTTGGCCACATGGTCAAATCTCCCAGACCCTGGTGCTTTGAAAGGAGCCAAAAAGATTTGGCCACATGGCCAAATCTCCTAAGACAGTTGTGCTTTGAAAGAAGCAATAAGATTTGGCCACGCGGCCAAATCTGCTCAGATCTTGGTGCTTTCAAAGAAGCTAGCAAGATTTGGATGCACGGCCAAATCCTTAGAGACCTTGGTGACTTCTTTCAAAGCACTGAGAAGATTTGTTTGTGGCATTCTTTCAAACTTGGGGAGATTTGGTCATGTGGCCAAATCTTGTAGGCTTCTTTCAAAGCACTAGGGTATGGAGAGTTTTGGCTGTGCAACCTCCTCTTGCATGCTTCTTTCAAATCACCAGGTTCTAGAAGATTTGGCCACAAAATCTTTCAAAGCATTAGGGTTTGGGAAGATTTTGCCCTGCTGCCAAATGTTGCCAGCTTCTTTGAAATCACTAGGAAGATTTGGCCACATGGCCAAATCTTCTTTCAAATCACTAGGAAGATTTGGCAGATTTTAAAATCTTCAAACGTTAAATTTAAAAATTGAAAATCCAGATTTTAAAATTTAAAATTTAAAGTTCAAAATTCAAAATTCAAAATTTAAAATAAAAAATTCAAATTTCAAGTTTCAAGTTTCAAATTTTGAAATTCAAATCTAGAGATCCTACTTTCAAAAAAATCGTACATGCTTTTCATGATTCACGCTATTACAGTTTAAAATCATACTATTACTGTAAAAGCAAACTAGAAAATCTAAAACTATTAAAAAACCAAAACTTTAAAAGGCAAAGCTAAACAAACCTTTTAAACCAAGCATAAAAAGTAAACCTATGAGAAGGAATTGAATTCGTCTTCATGGGGGATCAAGTGCTAGGCTCACCTTGTTCTCTCCCTTCCTAGATCTCCAATGTGTACGTAGGGTGGTTTGAGAGCTTTAGGACAACGTCTTAGATGGGGTAGTTCTTGGAAAACACTCCTCCACCCTTGCTTAGCTAATTTCAAGCAAAAAAGTTCAAAACTATGTCAAAATGAGAGGTCCCGGGAGACTCCCCATCCCAGTTTTGTCCTAACAATGTGTACTTAACTATGTAGGTTTTAAAATTCCATTACCAATTCAACTCTCCATAGATTCCACACACAATAGTTGGATTAGAAAGAGGTCTTTTTTTTTTTTTTTTTTTTTTGCTCTACATGCTTTTGGGTGCATTGCTCCTTCCCCCCAAAACATGCTTTTTGTGCTTTTTGGGGGGGGTTGCTTCTTCTTCCTCGACCCACCGCCTCCCCATATCCTTCTTCTCCACCTACGACCTCATCCTCCTCTTCGGCTTCCTGCGACCTGATCTTCAGCTTCTTCTTCAGGTGGATCTTCGGCCACCTGCGACCCTTCTGCCTGTGCGCTCGACCTCCTCGTCTTGGGCTTCTTCTTTCTCCACCTGTGACCTCATCTTCAGCTTCTTCTTCCTCCACCTGTGACCTCATCTTCGGCCACCTGCGACCCTTCTGCCTCTGCACTCGACCTCCTCGTCTTGAGCTTCTTCTTTCTCCACCTGCGACCTCATCTTCGGCCACCTGCGACCTCATCTTCGGCTTCTTCTTCCTCCACCTGCGACCTCATCTTCGGCCACCTGCGACCCTTCTGCCTCTGCGCTCGACCTCCTCATCTTCGGCTTCTTCTTTCTCCACCTGCGACCTCATCTTCGGCCACCTGCGACCTCATCTTCGGCCCAGATCCTTCTGCCTCTGCGCTCCCCTTGCTTCTTCGCCGCTTTTTCTACTCCCCTTGATTTGAGGTCTCCACCGCCACTTTTGCTGCTCCCCTTGCTTCCTCGAATATGCACTGCCACTTTTGCGCCCCGAAGTGGACATTCGCTCCGTATGCTTTTGACAAGTTGCTCTTCATACATTTAGGACTTATCTTTCCAGACTAAGCTGCAAATCGAAAGCGGACATTCGCTCCCCTCTGGTGCTCTCCTCTCCGTGCTTCTCCCCTTCGGCTCCTCTTCCGTTTGCCAGCAAGAAAGAAAACTCCTACAATTGCTAGAGCTACTCTCTCTACAGCTCCTACAATTGCTTGAAATCCAAATAGCACAAGCTCATGAACAACAATGGCTACTCAATCATCCAAGTAAGAAAAAGAAAGAAATCGAAAGTGTACCTAATTCTTGCATCTTCTCGATTTTTTCCATTTTGAAACACCACGATTTGAAAGAAAGAGTCTTGTAAAAGTAGGAATCTCGAAGTGTGATTTGAAAGTAGGGTCTTTATTATATGATTTGACTTTCAGATCTTGAAATTTGAAATTTGAATTTTGTATCTAAGATTCAAAATTTCAATTTTGAATTTTGAATTTTAAATTTTAAATTTTGAATCTCAGATTTTGAATTTTGAATTTTGAAATTTTCAGATTTGAAATTTGAATCTTAAGATTTGAATTTTGAATTTTAAATGGGGAGATTTGGCCATGCGGCCAAATCTTCTTGGCTTCTTTCAAAACATACAAGATTTGGCCATACGGCCAAATCTTTCTAGACCTTGGTGATTTGAAGAAGCTATAAAGATTTGGCATCACAACTAAATCTTCCTAAACCTTGCTGCTTTGAAAAGATTTGTCCACATAGCCAAATCTTCCTAGATACTCATGATTAGAAAGAAGATAGCAAGATTTGGCCGCATGGCCAAATCTCCCTAGACCCAAGAAGCTAGCAAGATTTGGCCACATGGCCAAATCTCTTTAGACCTAGATGATTTAAAAGAAGCTAGAAAGATTTGGCATCACAACCAAATCTCCCCAAATCTTGTTGCTTTGAAAAGATTTGGCCACACGGCCAAATCTCCCTAGACCCTTATGATGAGAAAGAAGCTAGCCACACAGTCAAATCTCCCTAAACCCTCGTGACTTATAAAAAGCTAGAAAGATTTCACATCATAGCCAAGTCTCCCCAAACCTTAGTGCTTTGAAAACTTGGTGCTTTGAAAAGATTTGGCTGCACGGCCAAATCTCCCCAAACCTGGCGCTTTGAAAAGATTTGGCTGCATGGCCAAATCTTCCTAAACCTGTGCTTTGAAAAGAATTGGCCGCATGGCCAAATCTCCATAGACCCTTATGATTAGAAAGAAGCTAGCAAGATTTGACCACACACAAATCTCACCAAACCCTGGTGCTTTGAAAAGATTTGGCTGCACGGCCAAATCTCCATAGACCCTCGTGATTAGAAAGAAGCTAGCAAGATTTGGCCGCACGGCCAAATCTCCCTAAATCCAAGTGATTTAAAAGAAGCTAGAAAGATTTAACTGATTTGAAAGAAGCTATCAAGATTTGGTTGCACAGCCAAATCTCCCCAGACCCTAGTGCTTTGGAAGAAGCCCACAAGATCTGGACACAAGGCCAAATCTCCCCAAACTTTGGTGCTTTGAAAGAAGCCCATATGATTTGGCCACACATCCAAACCTCCCCTTCCAGTGCTTTAAAAGAAGCCCATAAGATTTGGCCGCACGGCCAAATCTCCCTAGTGCGGCCAAATCTCCCTAGAATCTGGTGCTTTCCAAATCTACTACTATGTCTAGTGTCAATTCTAGATTCTATTTCAGATATGTTTATCGATAATGTGTTTTGTCTAACATTAAAGATTATAAAGATGATAGTTTATATATTGCTTGGGTTTTTTTACAGGAAAGACACAAATGTGAAGAAGGTTGAGAAAGTTATAAGTGGATTTGCAGAAAAAAGCATACCTTGGTACTTTGACATATATAGTATTGAGGGAGCACAGTTGACACGAGTTCACTTATTTGTTTTGTTACCTAATAAAAGTGCATACACTTGTGTTGGATCAGTACATCAAATCACTGAAGATGTGGTTGGAAAAGAGGGAGATATTGGATTGTTGATCATTATAAATCAAAATAAGAAGTTTCTCTTGGATCCCAATGATTATGAAGCATCTCGTATGAAGTCTGATGTAGATGACAACATGCACTCAAGAGGCTGGATAAGTGTTGAATCAATTGATGGAAATGAAATTGACACAGTGACAACAATCATTGAATCATATCGCAAAGTTTCAGCAACATTAAAGAAGCGTAAGAGTGGGGAAGATAGTGGGGAAGGAACAAAGAAAGGAAAATCGACTGTGGTTCAAGCACCAGGTGGTAGCAGAGAAGGGGCAAAGAAAGGAAAGCTAACTATAGTTGATGTACCACAAGAAGGAACACCTCCAGAGGGTATGCTAGCAGTTGTGGAAAGAAGCAGTGGTAGTGAATTGGAGCCAAATGGAAAGGTCATAGGAAAGAAAGGGCAAAAGAAACCATCAGGCTTGGTGGAATATGAAAAATACTACCCATTCGGGTTGCATGCAGCATTTTCAATTCCAGTTACAAGATGTCAAAAAGCTCCTCCAAGCTATGTATATAGAGGGTTGAACAAAGAGCATGTGGAGAAGCTTGCTGCAGACTTCGGTTATAACTCTAGGCCTCCTGCTGCTGTAGCGGATTTAATGCCTTTCAATCCTGAAACAAAGCAGCCCCTGGAAAGGGTAGATAAAAAGGATTTAACCAAGTGCCACTACTGGATACTATCTGGACAACATTCAATATATGCTGCTAAAATATTCACATCTAATGATGATAACAGCACGGCCCAAAGAAAGAACTACTACCGCACCTGCCAGGCGAGGATTGTAGTGAATTGTCCCGCACGCTTTTGTGTGGAGATATCAAAGATGGCAAACCTGGAGTCTCAAAATATCTTGAGACAATCTCCATACATTGATATACTTAAGCAGGTGAGGGGACAATGGATTCTCTTTAACAGACCCAAGAAAGCACAACAAGGGCTTGCAAAAGGACATCCAGATCATGAGAATTGGGATGTAAGTACAGATTTTAATTATGAATCATTTTTTACAAGTCGGTTTCATAATTATTGCATTCTAATGGATTCATATATTTTGCAGGCTTTCATTGACACTGGCAAGGTAACATTGGGCAATAGCTTTGCCACGAAGGATGTACATATGATAATCACAAGCGATGCCATTTATGATGGTTGGATCTCCATCCTTGAGGATTACATTGCAGGCAAATATTCACAAGATGGAAAATGCCGTAGGCAACCCACAGTCTCAATGTTTAGATGCTTGCGTGGATTGAGTGATGATCAAATTGGTCAAATTCAAAATGACATTAAGGAAGGTAGAGTAGTCATAGCTAAAACAAAGACTGATGCCATGATTCTTGATATTGAAGGACGAGCTATGCAGATCAAGAGAGATGCTGCACTACAAGAAGAACTTTATATGTTTATATCCGCAGAACGGCCTTCTTTAATGTTAAAAAATTGGGATGAGTGCAGATTACATTTTAAAATTACTTCAGAATTGTATCATCGGATTCGTGGTTGCTCTGACTCATGGTTAAAAGTGAAGCTTCAACAGGGCAAGGAAACTCCATAATTGCCTGATGCTGCAAAGGGGTATTTGAGGTGGATTATGGGACAAAGTGAAGGTGCAAGTCATGGGCCAAATTCCACCCGGCCGTGGAGGTTCTACACAGTCGGTTCAAACATGGAGGGAATGGAATTTATACATAATGTGTACCAAGAGCCAATGGCAATAGGAGTTGCCTTTTTGGATGTAATGTATGGACCAAGCAGAAGTAGAAATTGGAATGAGGATCGCTTTGAGTGTTTGTTGAAAAGCTTGATGACAATCGCTTCTCCCCCAGTGAAATTCCTTCTTGTGGTGTTCTTGACCATGGACCATGTATCATGTTTGAAGAATGCATTAAATAAGACATGCGGACAATATAAAATACACTTCGGTTGCCTTAATTTTGAAACTGCAGATATATTTGTCACTGGATCTATGGATGGCTTAATTGCCTGTGTATTGGTAAGCAAGGAAAAGCATTTCAATGATATTGAGCGCTATACCAATGCACAATGTAAGCCATCAATATATGTTGCAGATGAAAAATATGAAAAATCAAGTGGTGCAGAAGAATCAGGTGATGAGGATGATGATGACGAGGATGATGATGATGAATTTGACATTGAATTGTCCTTGAAAAGAAAACGTTCAAGTATCATGAAAGACATGATCATGGGTTTCTGTCGAGAAGATGAGTATGTATTGGACTTGTTCTCTGAGGGGCTTGCTGCAATAGAGTCTCTTTCTTGTAAGAGGCGTGTTGTTTCAGTTGTTGAGACTTATGAGGAGTTGGCAAAGGTTGAAAGTATATGTTGCACGTATGCTTACAGTAATCATGAAATTCGACAATGGGCTGGCTTGCAAGAACCAATATTGGCAATAGAGGGGGTGCCAAAAGAAGATGATACAATTGAAGGTGGAGGGGATAAAGAAATTGATACCATACCAGGACAAAAAGAGCTTCAACCCTTCAATGAAGAGCAGCATGAGCATTTACAAAAACACGCTATAAAGTTTTGGGAAACAGAAGAGGAAGCAACAGGTCCTTGAAATTGTCCTTTTATATGGTGTTCATGTTTTCCATATGTTATCTTGCTATATTCTCCATATGATGTATTAATTTTGTTCCAAATATCTTTTAATATTTCTTGGAAATTTCTTCTATCTCATTGCCATAATTCAAACATTCATATGTATTCTTGAATATGTTTAATTTTCTATATTTCATGAAAAGATGTGTTTGCATGTTGTAATATCTTCGGAGTGTGATACACATCCAAATTTATTTATGAGTTCATATTTGTTAAAAAGTGTGTTGAGTCTTGATCGTGATGAATGAATTAGTGTAAATTGTTGTTTCTATCCTTATTCACTTCATATGAATGCACAAATATGTTTTGGCCACTTGGCCAAATATTTTCTTAGTGGGAACACTTGGGCAATGCTAGATAATGTTGGACTCCACTCTATCTATTACGCAAAGGTTTTTGGCATTGTAAGGATATGTAATTTTGGGGATTAAAATAACTTGAAAGGGTATAGATTCAACAACTTTAGGGAGTATACTAAGCATATCAACATGAATGCTTTCTTTTCTTTAGTATTCCAATTTTGTTTTGAAAAAGAAAAACATGAATGCTTTCACACAAACAAATTGCATTGAGAGCACACAACCTAAAGTTTGACAATTTGGTTTTCCATCTCTATCTTCAGTTTGTTTCTACTTATGAATTTCATTTCCTTGTTTATCAACAGATATTGGCCATCTCAATTTCACATCGCTAGAAGCATTGCCTGTACATGTGACACCTGATCCAATGATTCATTATGTGCCTAATTTGAACATTAGCATGCAAGTTCCAAGCTCAACATGGTTGATTGAAAATGTTGAGGATGCAATGTCTGCAGTTAATGTTCCATTGACAAATGTGAATGCAAGCTTAGAAGGTAAAGGAGAAGATGCAATGTCATTGTATGAAGCCAAGGTGCAGGAAGAAATCTTAGAAGGTAAAGGAGAAGACATAATGTCACACTCAGAAATAATGTCGAAAGAGGTGATAACAAAAATAAGACTAGCAGTGATAATAGATTTGAAAGGGTTATTGCTCGAGCATTGTTTTTCAAAGTCAAATAAACATATGAGCTTGCACAATGGGAAGCATTGGCTTGTTCTCCGTCCTGGGTGTTTAGAGTTTCTACAATGGTTGCTCGATCACTACCATGTTGGCACTTGGTCCACTGGAGGAGAAAAGGGCATGGTGCAACACATGCTGGACACTTTGGAGCATCATGTTAACAGAAAGTAACATTTCTTCATGGTTTGGGGTGCGATGGCATGCCACAAGCATACAAAGAGTAGAATCATTCGACCAGATAGGATGAATGTGGAAGCAGAGTTTAAACCATTAATGAGAGTGTGGTGTTGTTTTAAAGAGGAATGCAAACCAGCAAGAACAGTGTTCATTGATGTTTCGCCTTACACGGGTTGTGTTAATCCAGCAGAAAATTGCATTTTCCCTACAAAATTTGATATAGATTGTGATGATTCTATTTTGCTTCATGAGTTATTACCGTACCTATAGATGCTAGATGATGCAGTAGATGTGCGCAGTGCCATCTCTTCTAACAGATTTGGTCAAGCTCCGATTGTCGAAGGGCATGATATGTTCTATTATTTTCAACTAGTGATCCTTGAATTCAAAGAAAAAAACAAAGAAGTTCTCGAAAGGATGAATGTCGAATCTCATATGTCTACTCATAGTTCAAAAAAAGACACAGAGAAAGGTATTACTTCACCTATAACCAAAACTAGAGTGAGAGGGACTTGTCCTACTACAAGAAATATGGTGCATGCTCAACATGTTACATTGAATGAAGAGGAAGAATGCATGCTAGGAAAAATTGCCAAAATGGGGCCATTGAAAGATAGTGAGGCAAAACGCTTTGCTATGGTTCTTGGATGCAAGGAAAGGGGAATCACTGCCGATGCTGCAAGGGCATTCTTAGCCAACTTGATTCGATTTTATTGTATAGACAACCCTTAGGGAATGTGAGTGATCTTGTTAATTAGAGTTGCAAACACAAATGCTCAACTAAAACATTTGTACCTATATTCTGATTTATATTTGGACACTATTTGGTTAGATTTGATTTTCAAAACATTATGTTTCAATTTGTTTTGTGAAAGAATTAATAGACATTGAGTTAGTACCTTGTCCAAAAAATGCTATGTGCTTTATGATGTGAGTTTGTATTCCTCCACTAAAAGAATGATTCTTTGATTTTAAACATATGATAGGTGTTGCAGATTGTCCTGAAAAGTTGAAGAGCTATCTTATTACAAATTTTGATCCTACATCCAATGGCTTATGGAAACATAAATTGCCCATACCCATTGAGCACGTGTTCGAAATGAATGGCATCCATTATGAAGTAAAGAAATCAACAATACCTGGGGCAGGATATGGTCTTTTTGTACATACGAGCATCAAGAAAAAACAAGATTTGATGGTATACAATGGTCCAAAGTATGATTATGATACTTGGAGATCTCTCCTCAAGTTTTTCCCAAGGATGAAGACTTATGGAATGTTTGAAGATCCATTCATTGAGCCATTGACAGATGTGAAATGTATTGTGGGAGATGTATTGTATGGAAACATTGCTGGATATATAAATAGCTCAATGTATTATAAAGAAAGAACAAATGTTATATTTGTATACATCCCTAAACTACCACCTTGGGCTCAAAAGTCACAAGGAAATTTGAGTGCCCATGGGTACATTACTGTGCAAACCATAAAGGATATCTCCTTTGGAGATGAGCTACTTTGTGAGTATGAATACTAGTATGGAATTGTTAATAATTATGTTAAACAATGTGGTGAAAAATTGGCTATGTGTCAATGGTTTTGATTATATTTAGTACAAGAAAGCAATTTAAAAAAAGGTTTTTATCAAGACCATGTCTCTGAGTTTCATGAGCTCTATTGTGATGGAGAGTTTCATGAGCTCTATTGTGATGAAACGGTGTTTTTGAACACCACATTTATATGATGGATGTCAAAGCTCTACCATAATCCTATTGCATATGTCAATGCTGCAATTTATCAACATAGAAACATAAGCATTTGACATTAATTTATACATCTAATATTCCAAATAAAAATTGACAGTTGTTGCAAGTTTAATTTTGTTTTTGAAGACCACATTTATATGATGGATGTCAAAGATCTATAACAATCCTATTGCATATATCAATACTCCAATTTAATTTACTCCAATGAATCTTCCTAACGCAACATCTATAAATTGGCTTTTCTTTGTGGTTTTGATGCATACGAAACAACAAACATCTTTCTTTCACTAGTAAATCAACAAATGTTTTGGCCATGGAGCCATGTTCACATCTATTAAGGCCTTTTGCCATAGCAACATATGGAAGATTTTTGCTTGGGTTTCTAGGAATTGGGAAAGTATTGTGCATGGTCTAGTCTCCCCCAACATAATTGAAACTTGGGTCCTCAATGGAGCTAATGTTTCAATAAAAAACATCAAATTTTACTTTTGAAGTGACTATATTTTATTTCGTGGGAATTGGGATTTTCCCAAATTCTCTAATATAGTGTTTGAGTCAAATGTTCACCAACCTTATGATCCAATGATTCGATGGAGTTTTGAAGCTTGGCACAATTGTCAGTGATCGTCTTTAGGTGGATACGAAGCCCATCAGTGCTGATGCCAAGGCTCTCAAATTGGTCAAAACAGGGGGGTCATTGAGGAGATTGGATCAGAGGAGCAGGAGCAGAGAGAGTGGTGACTGGGGATTTCCAAAAAGGGGGAGGAAGAAAGTTAGGGGAGGAGTCATGTACACTGTGGAGAGGCCGAAAGACCAAAGGTATGGAATAGAAATCTGCTGAAGGTAATCTTCTACTTGGAGAAGGAGCAAAGCATGAATCAGAAAGATCTTCGAACATATGTAAATCAAAAGATGGAAGATTTCGTTGGAAAAACCCAGGATGTCGGCCGCGACCTCGACTGTGACCACAGGAATTGCTGCGATCAAAAGCTGGAGCAAAAACCTCTGGGAGAGGAGGTTCTTCTGGGGGCTCTCCATCAGAACATCCTGAGGAAATCTCGATATCAACACGGAAAGGTTGTCGTCGGTGAGGAAGATTCATCAGGCTATATACATTGGGGTCATAATCTTTGGATGCTGGAGGAGCATGTATCTAGCAATGAAGACATTCTCCAGTATCGAATTCAAAACTTTCTAGAAGAGACTCATCAGATTCACCTTGGGAAATGACTTCCCATTGTTCGGGGTGTGCTACCATTGCGAAAAAACCTTTCAGTTGTTTTTGCTGTGGATTGCAGGGCTTCTCGTGATAGTCACGAGCAAAGTGGCCTTTCTTGCCATAGATAAAACATCCTATAGATTTGTTTTGTTGGAAAGAGCAACAGTGAAGAAGACGTTGAGGCCTTCTAGAGTAGCGACGATGCCATCGAAGCTTTCGAATTTTAGAAAAGTTCGAGGACCCACATGAACATTCAGAAGGGCCAGATTTTGATGAATGGGATCGCGGGGGAGGACGACCATAACTAGAACCTGGAGGGCAAAAATTCTGATGACCCACAAACGGTTCACATATGGCTGGTGAAACAATACCAACCTTTTAAAGCTTGCGCCGGAGAGTGTATTTTGTACATTGTTGACGGATATATACTTGGACCATCTGGAAAAGGTTAGCAAAAGTATAATCTGTGACTGCCTTATGGATTTTAGTCGATTGATTGTCAATGTTGACAATCTTCGTTTGCGCTTCGATGACCGTCATGACTGCTTCTTCAAGTCGGTGCGGTAAGATATACAGGTAATGATGCTTTGCTGCGGTGTCACAAAAAATGCCAGCTCTATAAACCAGCTGTTGCACATGTGCATTGTAGGCTTCCAACTGAAAAAGATCGCATAGCTTGAGAGCAAAAAATTCATTTGCTGCCTGGGCACGATCATTCGTGAAAGTAGGAAGAAACTGATTGGAGATTGCGGCTATAAGGGAATCCGGGGCATTAGGCTGATTATTGGCATCAGCACTTGCAAAGATTCGCTCTTTGGATTCATCTGATAAGAACTCCCACCAATTAGCAATAACACCGGTGAAAACTTTTGTGGTTTCAACTGCTGCATCTCTTGGATTCCATCTATAGATCGTGACTAATGACATCATGTGTCTGTAGAATATTTTGAGAATATCCTTCATTACTTGTGGTGAGACCGCATCGATATTTAAAATATAACTAGGGAAGGATTTGTGCTGAAGCCATTTCTGCAGATCCGTTTGCTCATCAAGGTCACCATCAATGAAGTGAGTTTGGAATTCACCTCTCATGAATTTAGATCCAGGAGTGACGAAAAGAAATCTTAAAGAGATAACACATTTGGAACTGGTTCAGTATAGAGCTTGCATTGAGTCAAATGTTCACCAACCTTACGATCCAATGATTTGATGGAGTTTTAAAGCTTGGCACAAGTTTCAGTGATCATCTTTAGGTGGATATGAAGCCCATCAATGCTGATGCCAAGGCTCTCAAATTGGTCAAAACAGGGGGGTCGTTGAGGAGATTGGATCAGAGGAGCAGGAGCAGAGAGAGTGGTGACTGGGGATTTCCAAAAAGGGGGAGGAATAAAGTTAGGGGAGGAGTCATGTACACTGTGGAGAGGCCAAAAGTTCGAAGGTCCAGAATAGAAATCTGTTGAAGGTAATCTTCTACTTGGAGAAGGAGAAAAGGATGAATCAGAAAGATATTCAGACGTATGTAAATCAAAAGATGGAAGATTTCGTTGGGAAAACCCAGGATGTCGGCTGCAACCTCGACTGTGACCACAGGAATTGCTACGACCCAAAGCTGGAGCAAAAAGCTCTAGGAGAGGAGGTTCTTCTAGGGGCTCTCCATTAGAACTTCTTGAGGAAATCTCAATATCAACACGGAAAGGTTGTCGTCGGTGAGGAAGATTCATCAGGCTATATACATTGGGGTCGTCATCTTCAGATGCTGGAGGAGCATGTATCTGGAAATGAAGACATTCTGGAGTATCGAATTCAAAACATTATAGAAGAGACTCATCAGATTCACCTTGGGAAATGACTTCCCATTGTTCGGGGTGTGCTACCATTGCGAAGAAACCTTTCAGTTGTTTTTGCTGTGGATTGCAGGGCTTCTCATGACAATGACGAGCAAAGTGGCCTTTCTTGCAACAGATAAAACATCCTGTAGATTTGTTTTGTTGGAAAGAGCAGCGGCAAAGAAAACGTTGAGGCCTTCTAGAGTAGTGACGACGCCATCGGAGCTTTCGAATTTTAGGAAAGTTTGAGGAACCACATGAACGTTTAGAAGGGCGAGATTTTGATGAATGGGATCGCCGGGGAGGACGACCATAACTAGTACCTAGAGGGCAAAAATTTTGATGACCCACAAACTGTTCACATATGGCTGGTGAAACAATACCAACCTTTTTAAGCTTGCGCCGGAGAGTGTATTCTATACATTGTCGATGGATATATACTTGAACCATCTAGAATAGGTTAGCAAAAGTATAATCTGCGACTGTCTTATGGATTTCAGGCGGTTGATTGTCAATGTTGACAATCTTCGTCTGTGCTTCGATGACCATCATGACTGCTTCTCCAAGTCAGTGCGGTAAGTTGTACAGGTAATGATGCTTTGCTGTGGTGTCAGAAAAAATGCCAGCTCTATAAACCAGCTGTTGCACATGTGCATTGTAGGCTTCCAACTGAAAAAGATCGCATAGCTTGAGAGCAAAAAATTCATCTGCTGCCTGGGCACGATCATCCGTGAAAGTAGGAAGAAACTGATTGGAGATTGCGGCTATAAGGGAATCCAGGGCATTAGGTTGATTATTGGCATCAGCACTTGCAAAGATTTGCTCTTTGGATTCATCTGATAAGAACTCCCACCAATTAGCAATAACACCGGTGAAACCTTTTGTGGTTTCAACTGCTGCATCTCTTGGATTCCATCTATAGATCGTGACTAATGACATCATGTGTGTATAGAATATTTTGAGAATATCCTTCATTGCATGTGGTGAGACTGCATCACTATTTAAAATATAACCAGGGAAGGATTTGTGCTCAAGCCGTTTCTGCAGATCAGTTTGCTCATCAAGGTCACCATCAATGAAGTGAGTTTGGAATTCACCTCTCATGAATTCCCGCCAAAAAATGTTGTGTGCTTGCCTCACCATTGCTCCCGAGGGGGCTATTGTGAGGTGGATGCTTGGGGTGGATCTTCTTCCATAGGCTCCGGTTTAATTCTAGAGTTCATGTAGAGAATGGGACCAAAGGAATTAACGGAGGAAGCTTGGGGAGAAATTGGCGGAGATGGAAATGGAGATTCCGGGAGCGGTGGTGGAGAAGGAGGCAGTGAAGTGGGCAATGGCGGAGGTATTTCCATATGAGGGGGTAGAGGTTGGAATTGGTGGAGATCATCTCTATCCTCCTGTAGCATATCTCATTCATCAATGCAAAATGCTCGAGAGATTGGGTGATGGGTGTCAGCTCACCAATCTGTCATTTCGAGAGGAGAATCAACTACTGCATAAGGAGAGTCAACCATCTCGATAGAATCAGAAAACTGGGGCCAAAACATAAGACTGGGAGCTTTGGAAGGATAGCAGGGCTCTGTGAGGGGACTCATGACAGTCACGAGCAAAGTGGCCTTTCTTGCCATAGATAAAACATCCTGTAGATTTGTTTTGTCGGAACCACAGTCTAAAGGATTTCAGGTAACAACTGAAGATGGTTTACTGAAGTCTGTTCATGCCCCTTATGCCCTAACAGACAAAGATGACCATAGCATGCCTGTCGAGTAGCAGCAGTTGAATTGGTGCAATTCGCACAACCTTGCTACTCAAGTATGTTTGGATGCTTGCCACTCTGCCATGTACGATTTATAACTTGTTGTGGGCAAACTAGATTGTAGTATCCATAGATGAACTGCAGCAACTTCGGAAGGGCCATGCATCCTCTTCAACCCGGTCTGTATATAAGTCATTTCCTCCATCATTACCCCCCTCTTCAGCTAGTCCCCTCACAGAGCCCTGCTATCCTTCCAAAGCTCCCAATCTTATGTTTTGGCCCCAGTTTTTTGATTCTATCGAGATGGTTAACTCTCCTTATGCAGTAGTTGATTCTCCTCTCGAAACGATAGATTGGTGAGCTGACACCCATCACCCAATCTCTCGAGCATTTTGCATTGATGAATGAGATATGCTACAGGAGGATAGAGATGATCTCCACCAATTCCAACCTCTACCCCCTCATATAGAAATACCTCCACCATTGCCCACTTCACTGCCTCCTTCTCCACCACTACTCCCAAAATATCCATTTCCATCTCTGCCAGTTTCTCCCCGAGCTTCCTCCATTAATTCCTTTGGTCCCATTGTCTACATGAACTTTGAAATTAAACCGGAGCCTATGGAAGAAGATCCACCCCAAGCATCCACCTCATTATAGCCCCCTCGGGAGCAATGGCGAGGCAAACGCACATCATTTTTTGGTGGGATCTGAATTCATGAGAGGTGAATTCCAAACTCACTTCATTGATGGTGACCTTGATGAGCAAACTGATCTGCAGAAATGGCTTCAGCACAAATCCTTCCCTGGTTATATTTTAAATATCGATGCAGTCTCACCACAGGCAATGAAGGATATTCTCAAAATATTCTACGGACACATGATGTCATTAGTCACGATCTATAGATGGAATCCAAGAGATGCAGCAGTTGAAACCACAAAAGGTTTTACTGGTGTTATTGCTGATTGGTGGGAGTTCTTATCAGATGAATCCAAAGAGCAAATCTTTGCAAGTGCCGATGCCAATAATCAACCTAATGCCTTGAATTCCCTTATAGCCACAATCTCCAATTAGTTTCTTCATACTTTCACGGATGATCGTGCCCAGGCAACAAATGAATTTTTTGCTCTCAAGCTATGCGATCTTTTTCAGTTGGAAGCCTACAATGCACATGTGCAACAGCTAGGTTATAGAGCTAGCATTTTTTCTGACACCGCAGCAAAGCGTCATTACTTGTACAGCATACCGCATCGACTTGGAGAAGTAGACATGACGGTCATCGAAGCGTAGACAAAGATTGTCAACATTGACAATCAACCGACTAAAATCCATAAGACAGTCGCAAATTATACTTTTGCTAACCTATTCCAGATGGTCCAAGTATATATCCATCGACAATGTACAGAATACACTCTCCGGCACAAGCTTGAAAAGGTTGGTATTGTTTCAGCGGCCATATGTGAACAGTTTGTGGGCCATCAGAATTTTTGCCCTCCAGGTTCTAGTTATGGTCGTCCTCCCCGGCGATCCCATTCATCAAAATCTTTCCCTTCTAAATGTTCATGTGGGTCCTCGAACTTTCCTTAAATTCGAAAGCTCTGATGGCATCGTCGCTACTCTAGAAGGCCTCAACATTTTCTTTGCTGCCACTCTTTCCAACAAAACAAATCTACAGGATGTTTTATCTATGGCAAGAAAGGCCACTTTGCTCATGACTGTCATGAGAAGCCCCACAATCCAGAGCAAAAACAACTGAAAGGTTTCTTCGCAATGGTAGCACACCCCAAACAATGGGAAGTCATTTCCCAAGGTGAGTCTGCTGAGTCTCTTCTAGAATGTTTTGAATCCGATACTCTAGAATGTCTTCATTGCCAGATACATGCTCCTCTAGCATCCAAAGATGACGACCCCAATTTATATAGCCTGATGAATCTTCCTCACCGACGACAACCTTTCCGTGTTGATATCATGATTTCCTCAGGAAGTTTTGATGGAGAGCCCCCAGAAGAACCTCCTCTCCCAGAGGTTTTTGCTCCAGCTTTCGGTCGCGGCAATTCCCGTGGTCACAGTCAAAGTCGTGGTCGACATCCTGGGTTTTCCCAATGAAATCTTCCATCTTTTGATTTACATAAGTCCGAAGATCTTTCTGATTCATCCTTTGCTCCTTCTCCAAGTAGAAGATTACCTTCAACAGATTTCTATTCCAGACCTTCGGTCTTTCGGCCTCTCCATAGTGTACATGACTCCTCCCCTAACTTTCTTCCTCCCCCTTTTTGGAAATCCCCAGTCACCACTCTCTTTGCCCCTGCTCCTCTGATCCAATCTCCTCAACAACCCCCCTGTTTTGACCAATTTGAGAGCCTTGGCATCAGCATTGATGGGCTTCGTATCCACCTAAAGACGATCATTGACAATTGTGCCAAGATTCAAAACTCCATCGAATCATTGGATCGTAAGGTTGGTGAACATTTGACTCAGTGCAAGCTCTATACTAAACCACTTCCAAATGTGTTATCTCTTCAAGATTTCTTTTCGTGCCCAACACCAGCAGTCTGAAATCCTATGAAAAATTGGTTGGTAAAAGTTCAGCTCAAACCCCCGGGGGTACCTCCTTATAATTTGATTGGTTTAGTCGACACAGGGTCTGGATTCAACATCTGCAAATATCAGGCTCTTCCTACTTCTTCTTGGCAACAACTTGAGACCCAGGATCAGATGCATGGTTTGACAATGGGTGGCGGGCTTATTGCATGGAAGAGCTATGTATCAAAAATTCCTATCACTCTGGCTGGGCATTCCACCACTATTAGTTTCTATCAATTGGAATCCCAAGGGGTAGATCTAGTCATTGGTAATGCTTTTCTCAACAAACATCTCCCATTCAGGTTTTCTACTAAAGAGATGGTCCTTACCATAAATAACGTCTTGGTACATATTTCTGCAAGGGAATCTCTCAAGCGTGTCCTCAAGCCATTTGAAGAGGACCTAGAGATTGTCCGACAGTCTTCTTCCCCAGTTGACCTCCAATATGTCAAAGCTCCACTCGAATATGATTCTACTCCAGATGCCTCTCCAAATCTTGCCGAGTCATTTAGCCCTCAAGACGCTCAACAACCCCTTCAAGGAGTTGAGCTCGACGACTATATCAACAACCTCCTCCAGGTAAAAAATAGTAAGCAGCTCTGCTGAACTGTTCATACTCTTCATATGATGACATCATTGCAAGATATGCAATAGAAGTTCATTCGTGATTGCAGCAGTGACTCACACCTTCGGCTTTCAAGAAAGTGTTCCAGCATCAAGTCGACCTCCCTCTTCGGGAAAACTCCAAACCATTCAAAGAAAGTCCATATGGGTTTACCCAAGCCGACCGACAATTGTGCAACCAAGAAATCCAAGAACTCTTGGATATGGGTCTCATTGAACCGTCCCACTCTTGGATATCCAAGAACTCTTGGATATGGGTCTCATTGAACCGTCCCACTTTGAGTGGGTAGTAGCGGCATTCTATGTAAATAAACACTCCGAGCAAAAGAGGGGTAAGAAGCGCCTTGTCATAAATTACAAGCCACTAAACAAATGTCTTGTGTCCGTTTCTTATCCGATTCCTAACAAAGAATATCTTATGCAAAAAATTTCTGGTGCTACAATCTTCTCGAAGTTCGACCTCAAGGCAGTGTTCTAGCAAGTGGGTCTTAATCCTAATGATGATCATAAAATAGGATTTGTTGTTCCTCAGGGATTCTATCAATGGAATGTACTCCCTTTCCGTCTCAAAACCGCTGGACCTGTAGAATTTCAAAAGTTCATGGATTCCATATTCAGTCAGCATCATTCTTTTTGTTTAGTTTATATTGATGACATACTAGTGCACAGCAAGGATGTCCATTCACATCTCTGCCATCTCCAAATTGTGTATGATCTCATCAAATCCAAAGGGTTGGCCCTTTCTACCAAAAAATCACCCTTGGCTAAGAAACGATTGAGTTCTTAGGAGTCCACATCCACAAGGGTAATATTCAAATGCAGCAACATGTCTTGAAGGCCCTTCTTGCATTTCCAGATGAAATCAGGGATCGAACTCAACTCCAAATGTTCCTGGGACGTCTCAATTACATATCCCCTTTTTATAAACGGTTGGCCCGAGATCGTCGGCATCTTCTCCAACTCTGTCTCAGAAAAGATGGCCCGACATGGGGACCACCCCAAAGAGAAGCAGTGCAACACATCAAAGAAAAGGTTCAACAATTACCATCTCTCACCATTCCATCAGCCACAAGACAGCTGGTAATTGAAACAGATGCATCTGACCATTTCTGGGGAGCAGTCTTACTTGAAAAGACACCCACTGAAGAAGTTGTATGTGCCTACCGATCAGGAACTTTTCAAGGCGCTGAGCTCAATTACCATTCAATTGAGAAAGAAATTCTAGCAGTCAAAAGGGCAATTCAAAAGCTAGAACTCTTTATCTTAAATAAAGAATTCCTCATCCGCACCGACAACCAGAACTTCAAGACGTTCTGTACCTGTCGAATTGATAAACAGATTGGCAGGGCACGCTTAGCTCACTGGCAGGAATTCTTTACCATGTATGATTTCAAAGTAGAATGGAAAAAAGGCTCCTCAAATGTGCTCCCAGACATGCTCTCCCATGAAGGAGCACCTTATTGGGACATTCACAATGGCGGATTACTACTTCCACTTGATACTGGACAACCAGAAGTCCTATGTCTCAGTCATGGTGATTAGACACTGTCCTCAATTGGATAAGACCTTCATCATGACGCTTGTACAAAATTAAATAAAATTCATAAAGTGACTAGACACTGCTCATATTTGAGTAAGACCTTCACCTTTATGTCTTTTCCATATCTTTTCATTGTACAAACAAATGGATGACAACTCAGAGTGGATTACAGCTCAACCTCCACTCATGACAGCTCAGAGTGAGCTCATCCCTCCACTTTGCCTTTTCCTATATAAGAGCATCCTTGGCTCATTTGTAGGCAGAGTCTACCTCCGAGAGCTCTTGTATCCTCAGTTTTTAAGCCTCCTTGCTTCAAACTCCCTTGTTCTCAATTTCCTATTTTCAGTTTTCCTTCATGCCTTTGTCTGTTCCACCGTTCTCCATCTCTTACGTCCTGTTCTTCGGTCTTCCCCATTGTTATGCACCTCTCCTCCTACCGACTTTCTTGTCTACGTCTGTTTCATTCATGCTTCGTCTCCCGATTTCATCTTCTCCTTACCCCTCGGCATCATCATGGGTTCTCGCTCTTACTCTGTTTAGTTTTCTCTTTTCAGATCTACGTCTTCCTATCTCCCCATTGTTCCTTCCACCTAGCACCCATCCTTCTTGGTATCAGAACCCATCCTTCCCTAACCCCTAAACCCCAAACCCTAAACCCTAAACCCTAACCCCTAACCCCTAACCCCTAAACCCCAAACCCCAAACCCCAAAACCCTAAACCCTAAACCCTAAAATCCTAAAACCCTAAACCCTAAACCCTAAACTAGTTTAGGAATTCTGAGGTTTTTTGGGTTTCTGAGGGTTTTTTGGTTTTTTGGGCTTCTGAGGGCTTTTAGGCTTTAGGGTTTAGGGTTTTTTGGGTTTTTCAGGGTTTTTTGGTTTTAGGGTTTAGGGTTTAGGGTTGAGGGTTGAGGGTTTAGGGTTTAGGGTTTAGGGTTTTTGAGGGTTTTTAAGGTTTAGGGTTTAGGGTTTTAGGGTTTAGGGTTTAGGGTTTCTGAGGGTTTTAAGGGTTTAGGATTTAGGGTTTAGGGTTTTTGAGGGTTTTGAGGGTTTAGGGTTTAGGATTTTAGGATTTAGGATTTAGGGTTTAGGTCTTATGAGGGTTTTTAGGGTTTAGGGTTTAGGGTTTTAGGGTTTCAAGGTTCAGGGTTTAGGGTTTAAGATCTAGGGTTTAGGGTGTAGGGTTTAGGGTTGAGTGTTTTTAGGGTTCACGTCCTAGATTTTAGGGTTCAGTGTT
Source organism: Dipteris shenzhenensis (assembly GCF_047967505.1). NCBI lineage: Eukaryota > Viridiplantae > Streptophyta > Polypodiopsida > Gleicheniales > Dipteridaceae > Dipteris > Dipteris shenzhenensis. Next base: position 61,559,248 of record NC_141600.1, on the reverse strand, counting down.
TTTAGGGTTCCTAAACCCTAAACCCTGAACCCTGAACCCCTGGACCCTGAAGCCTGAACCCTGAACCCTAAACCTGTTTACAGGGTTTGGGGTTTAGGGTTTTAGGGTTCACGGCTTAGGGTTCAGGGTTTTTGAGGGTTTAAGGTTAAGGATTTAGGGTTTTTGAGGGTTTAGGATTTAGGGTTTTAGGGATTAGGGTTTAGGGTTTTAGGGTTTATGGTTTAGGGTTTAGGGATACTCTTACATTCATTACGGATGTTTCATCTTAGCAATAGAGCCTCTCTTTCATTCAAGAGTTAATGCTACATGTATGGCCAACCTAGTCGACACTCGGCACCTTATTCTTTAGGGTTTAGGATTCACGGCTTAGGGTTTAGGGTTTGTGAGGGTTTAGGGTTTAGGGTTTAAGGTTTAGGGTTTTAGGTTTTTAGGATTTAGGGTTTTGTGTTTTAGGGTTTTAGGGTTTAGGGATTTAAGGTTTAGGGTTTAGTGTTTAGGTGTTAGGGTTTAGGGTTAAGTGTTTTGAGGGGTTTAGTGTTTTGGGGTTTAGGGTTCATGGCTTAGGGTCTAGAGTTCATTGCTTTTAGGGTTTAGTGTTTCGGGGTTTCGGGCTTTTCAACCAAGCGCAATGCCCAATTATGTGAATCAATGGTTCCTCTCGTACTAAGTTGGATTACTGTTGCAGCACCGCTCATCAGTAGGGTAAAACTAACCTGTCATATGACGGTCTAAACGCAGCTCACGTTCCCTATTTGTGGGTGAACAATCCAACACTTGGCGAATTCTGCTTCGTAATGATAGGAAGAGCCGACATCGAAGGATCAAAAGCAACGTCGCTATGAATGCTTGGCTGCCACAAGCCAATTATCCCTATGGTAACTTTTCTGACACCTCTAGCTTCAAATTCCGAAACACTAAAGGATCGATAAACCATGCTTTCACAGTTTGTATTCGTACTGAAAATCAAAATCAAATGAGCTTTTACCCTTTTGTTCCACACGAGATTTCTATTCTCATTGAGCTCATCCTAGGACACTTGCGTTATCTTTTAACAGATGTGCCGCCCCAACCAAACTCCCCACCTGACAATGTCTTCCGCCTGGATCGGCGCGCGGACGCGCTTTGACCAGAAGGAGGGGCCGAGCCCCGCCTCCACCTCATGGATTAAGTAAAATAACGTTAAAAGTAGTGGTATTTCACTTGCGCCAGAAGCTCCCACTTATTCTACACCTCTCAAGTCATTTCACAAAGTCAAACTAGAGTCAAGCTCAACAAGGTCTTCTTTCCCCGCTGATTCTTCCAAGCCCGTTCCCTTGGCTGTGGTTTTGTTAGATAGTAGATAGGGACAGTAAGAATCTCATTAATCCATTCATGCGTGTCACTAATTAGATGATGAGGCATTTAGCTACCTTAAGAGAGACATAGTTACTCCCATCGTTTACCCGCACTTGGTTGAATTTCTTCACTTTGACATTCAGAGCACTGGGCAGAAATCACATTACGTCAACATCCGCAAGAACCCTCGCAATGCTTTGTTGGATCAAACATGTATGAAAATAAAATTTGTGTCATTGGGTAAAGCTATCTTTAAAGGTCAGTATGGGGAAAAAAACACTCTGTAAAATGTCGCCATATAACGACTTTATACAAGTTTGGCAAGTGTCGCTATATAACAACGTTTATAAAAGTTTCACTATATAGCGACGTTTATAAAAGTGTCGCTATATAGCGACACTTTTTAAGCCCACTTTGCATACCGATGATTAGCGCCCCGTGCGGCTAAATGCTGGTGCTTAACCATTGGAATAAGGCCCGTGTGTAGTAGTGCGTGTACTTCTGGAAGGGGCGATTCCTCTAGGGTATCATCAAAATTGCCGGAAGATATTTCGATGTATCTCGTGTGTGGGTTAAAGGTCATTGTGCCTTTACCCCGGTTATGTACAATACTCAAACACATATATAAATGAATGAAAAAGAAGATTAGGGTGGTTCTGCACCCACCAAAACTTGTGTGGCTCTCTGTCTCTCTCTCTCCTTCTTCCATTCTTGCTTCCGTTGAGAGCACTCTCAACTGGTGATCTAGCTGAGCATGCGTGAATGCTTGGAAGCTCAGTAGCACTGTGGGAGGAAGGAGAAGCTTTGTGGGAAGCTTTGTGGGTGACTTTACTTGCATCTGAGTGTGCAGAGACCTTGGAGGAACCTTTGGAAAAGTCACTTTGGCTTTGCGAAGTGGTTTTGAGAGCTTGTTAAGTGGTTTCAAAGAAAAAGTCATTTTTTGAGCTTTTTCATGTTCCGTTCGATGACAGGGACTCCATATTGACTTGTAGAGGCAACTATTGCTTGCTTTTGGTGTCCACTTCACTTCAGGAGCTTGGAAACACCATCATTCTTGAATCTGGGATCATTTCATTGGATTTTTTGACTCACTGTGTCAGTTTCTGTGTTTTTTGCCCGGGTGTTGGAACTCAAGTTTGGAGCAACCATTTGTAGATCTGTCAGTTCCAGTGGACTCAAGAGGTCCTAAAACTTCTATGTTGCTCATCATTCGCACTCTGGTGGAGTTTACAAATAGCTCTGTTTCCAAAAACGTTTTTAAGTCCGTGTGTTGGACCCAGTGATTGAGACCACGGTTTCCAAAACCGTCTCTCCCATTACGTTCCGGACGCCCAAAAACCCCTATCTATCAGTTCTTGCACAATTCGGTGGAGGATTTTCAGAGTTATAGATCTCTGTGTATTCGATTTCGTCTCTCTGTTATGCATTTTTCATTCTAAGGTTTTGAAACCTTAGATCTATGCCACATGGCAGTGGATAAGTGTTGACTCCCATTTCTCACTCATCGATTGGGATTTTGGTGTTCTAGCAGAAGAGAGATATTTGCAGATTTTCTTGCTGAGTCCGATTATACAATGGTGCCCATGTTTTGAGGCATCTTAGGTTCTATTTTCAGTAGCGGTCATTACCGTAGGACTATGATGTCTTGAGCATACCTTATGCAGATCACTCTGGTTGCAGTTTGAGCAGTGTGCGCTCATTCGTGGTATGCATTGGGTTGCAGTGGATGACTTATAGGCCATTTAGATGCATTGCGGTCCTTATTGGATGCGCTGATAGGCCCAAATTGCCTTGTGGGGTGCTATTTTTTTATGGATGCTTTGCACATGGATACTATTTTATGCTGAGGGATAGCTTTGACACATTGTAGGTGATGCACTGATAGTGCTATGCTCTCTTGGATGAGATATTCTTGATGCATATGCTAGTGGACAGTGTTTATGCTTGAGTCATTTGGCACTTATTGGCATTTTCTTTTGGGCCATATTTGCTCATATGGATGCATAGTATATGCACATGAGTCAGATGCATCTTTTGATACTTTGAGCTTTGAATTTTGGTGATATTTCACTCTATTGTAGCATACACATTTGGATGCACCTGGTATTTGGTGTGATTCTCTCTTGAGGCACTAGCATTTGGGATTTTGCTTAATTTGCATCATGGCATCCTCTTCCATGTCTGAAAAGGAGTTTTTCAACATTAAAAAGTTTGATGGGACAAACTTTTCTTTCTGGAAAGAACAAATAAGGGATCTGCTTATTCAAAAGAAGCAGATTAAACCCTTGGCAAGGATTGAAGCTAAGCCTGCAAATATGTCTGAGGATGATTGGAATGAGTTGGATGCATTAGCAAAGTCTACTATTAGACTTCATCTTGCAGAGTCAGTTTATTTCACAGTAGTAAATGAGCAGACTACGGAAGATTTGTGGAAGAAATTGTGTGCCACTTATGAGAAGGAAACTACCTCTAATAAAGTTTACCTCATGAAGAGGTTGTTTGAGCTGTAGATGAAGGAAGGGGTCTCCATTGCTTCTCACTTGAATGAATTCAATATTATTTTCAGCTAGCTTCAGGCTCAGAAAATGAATTTTGATGTGGAGACTAAGGCAATATTTCTCTTATGTTCATTGCCATCCTCATGGGATACCTTCCGTACAGCTGTCAGTAACTCTGCACCTGGTGGAGTACTGAAATTTGATGATGTTGTGGGTAGCTTGTTGGCCGAGGAGATTAGACGGAAGTCTATGGATGGCAACAAGCAGGATGCAGCCTTAAATGTGCAAAGGGGTAGATCACAGTTTAGGGGGAAGTCCCAAGAAAGAGGGAAGTCTCGTAGCAAATCCAGGGCATGAAACATTGAGTGTTACCACTGTGGCAAGAAGGGCCATATGAAAAAGGATTGCTACAAGCTGAAAAGAGAGCAAAAGGATAAGAAAAAGAATGCAAATTGGGGTGCAAATCAAAAGGAAGAGAGTCCAAGGGAGGACAAAGGAAAAGTGAAGATCGAGGAGATCAATGCAGTCACACATGATAGTGACAATGATGTTCTCTTCATGTCTACTTTATCTGCAGAGTTGCTTACCACTTCAGATGATGCATATTCCAGGATTGGATTTTGGATTCTGGTGCTTCATTCCATGTTACTCCCCATAGGGAATGGTTCTCCACTTATGATAGTGGAAAGACAGGTTGTCTGCATCTTGGAAATGACTATGCATGTGACATAGTGGGAGCAGGTGACATAAAGTTTTCTTTTGCAAATGGGTCTGCATTTGTTTTGAAACATGTGAGACATGTGCCTAAGCTGACCAAGAGTCTTATTTCAGTGGGTCAGCTAGATGATGCTAGTTTTCACACCACTTTTGGCTTTCAAAGTTGGAACATTCAAAAGGGCTCTATGCTTTTGGCCAGGGGTGCCAAGTGTGGGACTTTGTATCCCTTACATGTATCAGGGGTATTTGATCATGTTGTTGCAATAACCGAGCAGCCAAGCACTTCTTTGTGGCATTGTAGGTTGGGGCACATGAGCCAAAATGGAATGAAACTCTTATGCCGTTTGGGTTATGTACCGCATTTGAGTTTCTCTGATTTTGAATTTTGTGAGCACTGTCTCCATGGGAAGCAGACTAAATCAGCCCATAAAAGAAGGGGAAAGAAAGAGTTTGAAAAGCTTGATTTGGTGCATTCAGATGTATGCGGTCCCATGCCTACACGGTCATTAGGCGGGGCTGAATACTATGTGACATTCATTGATGATGCAACTAGGAAAGTGTGGGCTTATGCTATAGCTCGGAAGACTGATGTGTTCCAGGTATTTCAGAAATGGCTGGCCTTGGTTGAGAATCAGTCAGGTAGAATGCTTAAATGCCTATGGACTGACAATGGTGGAGAGTATCTCTCTCATGACTTTCAGCATTTCTGTGATACACATGGGATTAAGAGGGAGCTCACATCCCCTCATACTCCAGAGCAAAATCCAGTTGCAGAAAAGATGAATCGTACCATTCAAGAAAGGTTGCAATGCATGCTTTCCAATGCAAGTCTTTCTGGTGGTTTTTGGGTTGAGGCAATGAAGACTGCAGTACATGTGATCAATAGATCACCTAGTAAGAGTTTGGATGGTGGTATTCTTGAAGAGGCATGGAGTGGCAAGAAGCCCTCTTACTCTCATTTGCATATATTTGGGTGTGAGGCGTATGCACATGTGCCAAAAGAGCTTCAAAAGAAGCTAGATCCTAAGTCTAGGGAATGCATCTTTCTAGGTTATGGTGAAAGTGGAGAGATGGGCTATCGTCTCTAGGATCCAGAAGCAAAGAAGATCATACGTAGCCATGATGTGGTCTTCAATGAGAAGAAGATGCATAAGGCACCCATGAGGGATGTGGAAATGAGGAGAATCACTTTCCAGGATGTGAATCCACCTGCATATGTTGATAGACAGCAAGCTGTCCATGCACCAAATGTACAAGAAATGGTACCACCAAGTACTCCCACAGGTATACAATCTTGAAGGGTAGATGATGGATCATCTATTGGTGGAAATGATGAGCCAAATGTGGCTGATATGTAGGTGGGACAGCAAGCTGAAATGCCCTTGAGAAGATCATCTAGAGTGTCTAGACCACCTGATAGGTTTGTTCCAGGGGTAGACTATGTGATGCTTACTGATTGCGGGGAGCCTTCTTGCTACAGAGAGGCTATGATGTGTGAGGATCAACGCAAGTGGGAGTATGCTATGCAATCAGAGATGAGTTCACTTATGAAGAATAAGACTTGGGACTTGGTTTCTTTGCCACATGGAAAGAAAGCATTGCCATGTAAATGGGTCTACAAAATGAAGGTCACAGGTGATGATGTGCCTAGGTACAAGGCCCATTTGGTTGCTAAAGGGTTCAAGCAAGAGAAGGGTGTGGACTTTGATGAGATATTCTCTCCGGTTGTGAAGATGACCACACTTAGATGCATGCTTGGACTAGTGGTAGTAGAGGATATGGAGCTCATGCAAATGGATGTCAAGATAGCTTTCTTGCATGGGGATTGAGGAAATTTACATGGTGCAGCCGGAAGGATTTGAAGAAAAGGGCAAAGAGCATTTAGTTTGCAAGCTAAAGAAGAGTCTCTATGGTCTTAAGCAAGCGCCTAGAGAATGGTATCAGAAGTTTGATGATTTCATTCGGTCCCAGGCTCGGGGGGGTCACTCATCATATGTAACCCTATCACGTGAGTTCAACAGAAGGATATTTTTTATTTCTAAAATTTACAGAAATAAATATACATAAGGGACTATTTAAAATAGTTTTGGAAAAAATTTACAGACTTGTATAGAAAAGGGGTACATTTTATTAATGAAAAATTTTACAGATATGGGATTTTAAATATAGGCCTTAAACGCACGTGATATAGAGGGTTTATACATAGTGACCCCCCTGAGGTCCCAGGATTTTAGGAGGAGTGAAATTGATCACTACCTCTACACTAAAAGGGCTAAGGATAATAGCCTGATAATCTTGGCACTATATGTGGATGATATGCTATTGGCTAGCAAGAATACTTATGAGCTAGATGCATTAAAGGCCAAGTTGCATGAGGCCTTTGATATGAAGGATTTGGGACTTGCAGGTCATATTCTTGGTATGCGCATCACGCGTGATCGGAGTAGGAAACTCCTTTGGCTTTCACAAAAAGAGTATGTTACAAAAGTATTGCAGCGTTTCAATATGGAGGGGGGGAAGGCAGTGAGTACTCCATTGCCTCCATATGTGAAACTGAGTCATACAGATAGTCCCAAATCAGATGAGGAGAGGACCATGATGGCCAAGGTTCCTTATGCATCAGCAGTTGGGAGTCTTATGTATGCTATGATAGCTACTAGACCAGACATTGCTTTCACAGTGGGAGTTGTTAGCCGGTATATGGCTAATCCAGGAAAGAGGCATTGGGAGGTAGTTAAGTGCATCATGAGGTACATGAAGGGTACCAAGGAGATGTGCATTTGCTTTGGTAAAGGAGACATGCATGTACTTGGGTACATAGATTCAGACTATGCAGGGCATGTGGATATAGTAGGAGATCCACTTCCGGTTATGTGTTCACCTTTGCAGGTGGTGCAGTGTCGTGGATGTCTCGTGCACAGAAGTGCATTGCTTTGTCTACCACAGAGGCTGAGTATGTTGCAGCCATAGAGGGTTGCAAGGAGGCTATATGGCTTGATCGGCTAGTGGGAGATTTGGGGATTCATACAAGTGTATCGACATTGCATAGTGATTCCATGAGTGCTATTCAGCTAGCACGGAATCCAGTCTTTCATGCAAAGACCAAACACATTGAGGTCAGGTACCATTTTATCAGGGAGGTACTTGAGGACAAGCGCATAGAGCTTGTCAAGGTTCATACAGATGATAACCCTACAGATATGCTGATGAAGAGTCTACCTAGTCAGCGGTTTGAGTATTGTTGTGTATTGATGGGCATTGGATAGTATGCTCACTGGTTGATTCTCCCTTAAAGGCACATTGTCCTTTAAGTGGGAGGTTGTGGGGGTTAAAGGTCATTGTGCCTTTACCCCGGTTATGTACAATACTCAAACACATATATAAATGAATGAAAAAGAAGATTAGGGTGGTTCTGCACCCACCAAAACTTGTGTGGCTCTCTGTCTCTCTCTCTCCTTCTTCCGTTCTTGCTTTCGTTGAGAGCACTCTCATCTCAGAAGGGGCCACGATGGTGAGGATAATTCATGAGGCTGTAGACATTGGGATCATCCTCATCAGACCATACAGAATAGAGATAGTCATTGGAGTAGTCATAAGAGTCATGGAGTAGACAATGCAAACACTGTTGTGTGTCAGACTCAGAGCATTCCAGAATGGATTCATTAGAACTTCCCTGAGATACTGCTTCCCATTTATCGGGATGTGCAACCATAGCAAAGAATTCTTTTAGTTGCCGTTGTTGAGGATTTCGGGGCTTCTGAGTGCAGTCACAGGAAAAATGGCCTTTTTTCCCACATATAAAACATCCTGTAGACTTACTTGACCTGTGGTGGCGAAGAAATCATTGGGGGCGTCGGGGATAGTGCTATCGCCAGTTGAACTTACGGATCTTAGGGAAAGTGGAAGATCCACAAGCACATTCAGAACGCCAAGGTTTGGAGTGCCGGGAACGTCGAGAGGGTCGTTCAAAAAAAGTGGCAGGAGGACAGAAATTTTGGTGACCAACAAATTGCTTACAAATTGCTAGAGAGGCAATGCTGATCTTTTTTAACTTATTTCACAGAGTATAATATGTACATTACTGTCGAATATAGACTTGTACCCTTTGAAACAAATTGGCAAAAGTAGAATCAGCAATAGTTTTATGTACCTCTATAGGAGTATTATCAATATTGATAATCTTGGTTTGAGCTTTGATGAGAGTCATCACCGCTTCACCAAGTCAATTTGGGAGACTATACAAGTAATGCCGTTTGGTAGAAGTATCCACAAAGATACCTACACGATATACAAGTTGTTGTACATGGGCATTATAGGCTTCCAATAGGAAGAGATCACATAGCTTTAGGGCAAAGAATTCGTTAGATGCCTGGGCTCTGTCATCTATAAAAGTAGGAAGGAATTGATTGGATATAGCAGCAATAAGAGCATCAGGTGCATTTGGCTAGTGGTTGCCATCCACACTAGCAAAGTTCTGCTCTTTAGATTCAGCAGCAGATAAGAATTCCCACCAGTTGGCGATGACACGAGTGAAGCCCTTTGTGGTTTCCACCATAGCATCATGGGGATTCCATCTATAAATAGTAACTAAAGACATCATATGGCCGTAGAAAATCTTCAAGATATCTTTCATAGCCTGTGAAGATATGGCGTCAATATTGAGAATGTACTTGGGGAATGATTTATGTTGAAGGCACCATTGGAGATCAGATTGCTCGTCAAGGTCACCATTAGTGAAGTGAGTCTAAAACTCGCCATTATGATCCGAGAGCATCATGGAATGCAGTTCGTTGGCCACGCCATGACTGCTGCTATGGCTACTATGAGACTGTTGCGACAGTTGATCTGGTGCAACAGGTGAAGGATCTTCTTCCATGGGCTCAGGCTTAACTCCTTGATTCATGTACAAGATCTTATGGAATGCTGTAGAAAAGGAGGAGGAAGCTAATGAATGAGAGCTAGGTGAAGGTGGAGGAGAATCTGGGAGTGGAGGTGGAGGGTCAATAGGCAGATCTGAGTCATTGGGAATAGAACTATGTGCATACTCGACAAAAGAGGTGGACAAGGGAGGCAATGGCCAAAGCATAAAGCTGGGAGCTTGGGCTGGTCAGAAGGAGTCATTAATAGGGCTAGCAGAGGAAGGTGGCAGAGAAGGGGGAAAAGACTTATATACAGAATGCTGGGATGAAGACGCATGGCCATGTTGGAGGTATTGAAGCTTGTCCAGAATAGTATGAATATTTTTGTCGAGCTTTCCTACAGCTAGCTGAAGATCATAAAGTGCAGAATAACATGCATCTAAACATGCTTGAGTGGCAAGGTTGTGTGAATTGCACTAGTTGAGTTGTTGTTGCTCCACGGGCATGTTGTTGTCTTCTTTGTCTATCAGTGCATATGGAGCATATACTGATTTGAGAGAACCATCTTCAGAGGTGGCCTAAAAACCAAAAGATCTAGGCCATTGGACAGGCTGCACCATATGCATTGGATGTATGCATTTCGATGCTGTGATGTTCTCGTAATTTGAATGAGACTCGGGCTAATGTTTGACTATTGTCGCATGCCTATATTGAAGACTTGCATCTGCAAGAAAACGTGAAGCAATAGTAGAAGTTACCCAATCATGAATAGCCTCAGCCTTTTTGGAGGGCAGCTCTAGAGCTGCCTCAGAAGCGCTTTCACGAACATCATCGGGGACCCCTACTATTAAAACATGGGAAGAAGAAGGAAATGATAAACGCATGACACATTTACCATGATCTCAAGGGGAGCAAAGCTATATCACTGCTTTGGATGGAGCATCTTCGATTTGAAACTGCGGGAGCTGAGAAGGGGCTTCGTTGATGATCTGCTAGTAATCCATCTCCCACTCAGCTATGCTGGCATAGGGAGAGCATCAAACTTGAATCTGCTAACCTCTGCATTGGTCTTTCCATATAATATACACTCATCTTTAGTGTGGTATGGGATTAATAGTAGATACAAGATAATTGATAGATCTAACATGGATGGCACAATGCTCAGACTTGGGATTCATGGACAAGCCTTTAATCTGTACATACAAATGGAGAGCAGTAGATAAATACAGATCATTCAGTGACATCTTAATGTCAGGGTAGACTATCGTATGGATAGATTCTCGATTCAGACTACGGTCATGCATACGGTCATGCACTAAACCTATACAGGCATCTTTGAGGTTAAGATGATGGGTATCCACAAGGCTCGCATTACAAGTAGCATTTACAACTAGGCAGAATAGAGGTTCTATAGCTAGCACAAAACAACCGTAGTGGATCTATTGGTAACCAAAATTTTGAAACGAATCTATCTCATGAGGTGTGAACAATGGAAGATAGACTCTAGTAGACCCTTCATCTACCACATTGATGATAACTTCAAAAACATTGATGTGCTTAAGGGCCTTGAAGTGGAACGCAGAGAACTTGTAAATCTCTTCGGGATCTATTATTGGCATTTTCCATGTCGCCTTGCTATCAGTAATCTCAGTGGACGAGGAAGCAGAATGAGGAGCAGAGAAACAAGTAGAAAGGGAACGGATTACACTGGCCATGATATGAAACTTGGAAAACTAAGTGAAAATTCCTCACACAAGCAGGCTCAACCACTACACAGCTCTCTCTGGCCTTTTACGGGGAGCTCAGATAGTGCCTCTTGGAACTTACACACAAAGTCTAGACAAGGTCTGATACTAAATGGAGACAGGGAAAATTTGATCAGTGGAACACAAGAAAGAAACTAAATGGAGTGCGAACGGGAATCGAGAACAATGCCGAGGGGTAAGGACAAAACAAAGTCGAAAGATGAAGCGTGAAGGAAACAAACATAAGTTGGAAAAGCAGTAGGAGGAGAGGTGCATAACAGCAGGGAAGAACGATCGGTGGCAAAGAATAGGGTTTAGGGTTTAGGTTTTTTAGGGTTTTTAGGGTGTTTAGGGTTAGGGTTTAGGATTTAGGGTTAGGGTTTAGGTGTTAGGGTTTAGGGTTCAGAAAAATAAGAAAAGGTGTGTATCAGTGATGTGTGAGTGATTGGCCTGTTGCGACAGCAAAACGGCAGCTGCGGCAAAAAAAAAAATGAAAAAAATGAAATTGCCGAGGGCCGATTACGTGCTTAAGACTGTGTCTAAAAATTTGTGTGAAGAATGTACTTGTGAAGTGTGCAAAGGTGCTAAAAGTGCTAAGAATACATGAGTAAGGTAGAATACTCAAGTATTAAACACAAAACTAAGCAACCAAAAGCTCATGGACAAAAAGATGGCCAAGAGCACACACTGTACATGAACAAATTGATGTTCAAGTACTAAACATTCAAGCAAGCACGAAACAGTACATGAGCAAACAAGTTGAACAAATATTGACACACAAGAGCAATACATGAGCGACAAAGTTGCACAAGTACCTCACACAAAGACACTAGTTTCGGTTGATATTCTCAAGCTCATCAGTGGACCTCTTTGCTTATGGGATTACTCTTGGGGCCTATAAAGGGGAGGCCACTTTTTGTCCTATTTGCTTATGGGATTACTTTTGGGGCATCGCCACGTGTCAATAGCCCACAAAATCAAAAATTTAATTTGCGGGGACCGGTTATGTTAGCCGAAACATAACCCAGAAATGCTCAAAAATGGTCCAAAAAGAGTGCAAAAAGTCCCAAAATGACGACCTGAGCTTGAGAGGTCTCATATGCCATAAAGGCAAATGCTCCAGGGGTGTCTTACCAGGTGGGCCTAGCTAGACCTAGGCATCTTAAGACATGATTTGACCAAAAAAGAGAGAAGAGTTCGTGGATTCCTCCAACAAATGATTGGTCGAGGTAGATGCTATAGCTCAGGACATTGTTGGCAAAGCCAGTCAAGTTTAGGGTTTAGGGTTTAGAAAAATAAGAAAAGGTGTGTAGCAGTAAAGTGTGAGTGATTGGCCTGCTGCGACGGCAAAACGATAATTGCGACAGCAAAAAATATAATTTTCGAGGGCCAGTTACATGCTTTAAACTGTGTCTAAAATCTTATGTGAAGAATGTCCTTGTGAAGTGTGCAAAGGTGCTTAAAGTGCTAAGAAAAGCTGTGTAGCAGTGAAGTGTGAGTGATTGGCCAGCTGCGGCAGCAAAAAATGAAATTTCTGGGGATCAGTTACATGCTTAAAACTGTCTAAAAAACTGTGTGAAGAATGTGCTTGTGAAGTGTGCAAAGGTGCTAAGAATACATGAGTAAGGTAGAGTACTCAAGTCCTAAACACAAAACTAAGCAATCAAAAGCTCATGGATAAAAAGATGGCCAAGAGCACACACTATACATGAACAAATTGATGTTCAAGTACTAAACATTCAAGCAAGCATGAAACAGTACATGAGCAGCAAGTTGCACAAGTACTCACACACAAGATCAATACATGAGCAACAAAGTTGCACAAGTACCTCACACAAAGACACAAAGACACAAGAGAGACAAAAAGAGATAGAAAATCCTCTTTGTATTACAAACGGGTGCTTTGTTCCAAACTAGTTTCGCTTGATATTCTCAAGCTCATGAGTGGAACACCCAAAATGTGAGAATACAATTGAGAGAAGCTCCCCCTTTATAGTGGGGGGAGGCTACTTTTTGTCTTCTTTGCTTATGGGATTACTCTTGGGGCATCGCCACATGTCAATAGCCCACAAAATGAAAAATTTGATTTTTGGGGACTAGTTACGTTAGCCCCAAAATAACCCTGAAATGCTCAAAATTTATCCAAAAAGAGTGCAAAAAGTCCCAAAATGACGACCCAAGCCTGAGAGGCCTCATATGCCATAAAGGTGGATGCTCCAAGGGTGTCTTACAAGGTGGGACTCGTACGGCCTAACTAGACCTAGGCATCTTAGGATGTGATTTGACCAAAAAAGAGCGATGATTTCGTGGATTCCTCTAGCAAATGATTGGTTGAGGTAGATGCTGTAGCTCAAGACGTTGTTGGCAAAGCCGGTGAAGTTTAGGGTTTAGGGCGACCCCCAAGTTTAAAGCTTTCGTGTACTTTGAGTAGTCAAGCTTAAGAATAAGGGGGGTCCTTTAACCCCCGCCGAGGCTTGCCTTTTGGAAGATCCTTTGAGTAGAGCTGATCTTATCCTGTAGGTGATTTTGCTGAAGCAATTCCATAGAACCTTTTCTGAGTAACTGCCAAATTTGAGGCATTGGTAAAACAAGATTCTAAGCCTCTTGTAGCCTTCAAATGTGCTTTTCCTGATGACATAGCGGCAAAGTTCTCCGATCATAAAAGACTTTTTCTGGTGCTTTGGATGCCAAGAAGAGTAAGGAAGATATTGGTACCTGTTCAACTCTTTTTGGTAACAACTAGAAGAGAGCATTCCTATGAAAGAAAATTTTTTTCCCTTGAAAAGGTGAATGTCTGTAATATCAACGGAGGATGTAGAGTAGCATGGGGTAGTTCTGATATGGTCCTGAAAATCTTTTCCATAATCTTCAAGGTATTTGTCCAGATCAGATGAAGACCCTACCCATAAGTCAAATGCACCATCAATGTAGCACCTGTAATATAATAGCTCTGAACGAGGCTGTTTAACTTCCTGCATGTTCTCCATGTGACAAAGGAAAAGGTAAGCATAAACCACGGCAAAGTTACTTCCCATAGTTGTTCCTCTTATCTGATGCTAGAATCTACCATCGAATTCTAAATAGTGATTTTTTAAAACAAAGTGGCAAGAGACATGATGAGGTTCAGTTCCATTGTCTTGAAGTCATGTCTAATCATCTACCACAAGGCTGTGAGACCTTCATCCGTGGGAATACTAGGATATAGAGATTCCACATCAAAGGTAGAGAGAATGACATCTTTTGGTAAATGCAACTCAGAGATTTCTTTTAGCAGAGTGATAGAGTCCTTGAGGTGCAGCCAAATAGAAGCATGCTCAAATACAAAACCATTGTAAGAGCAGATCCTGCCTACCAAAGTGGGTTTGTGGATCTTCGGGAGGAAGTACAGGGCACAAAGTCAAAAACCTGAACTGGGCTTCTGGAGGATGTATCTGACCTCTTCTGATGAAAGGATCTTGGACTCTGAGCAAACCTGTTGCAACCAAAAAAATAGCTCCTCTAAGGGAACCTCCCGAATTGGTTCATATATTGCTGCATCTGTCAATAGCCTTTCTCCCTCTTTGAGATACCAAGACTTATCCAAGATGGCTAGACCGAGATTTTTGTCAATTGGTTTGATAACAATATCTGGGTTATTCTGCAATCTTTTGAGAGCCATTCTTAAGGCATGAGGAAGGTGGCATTTGGAGAGATTGGAGCAACGGGAGATAGACTCGTGGAGAAACTATTTGTTGATGGTGATAATATCTTCAAGATGTTGGAAAGTTTCTCGAGGGTTCCAATTAGGATTGGGTACTCTAACGAGTGGAGCAGGCCTATCTGGATTGGAGCAAAAAAACCATCGAAGGCGCATTTGTCTCGCAAAAACATTAAAGTCTATGAAAAGTTGAGTTGGTTCTAGAGGAGTGGACGGAGGGATGTAGCCCAAACCTAAACCCAAGAGCTTCTTAAGGAGAGACATATCTGAGAGAGGTTATGGATTGCAATGTTGGAGATCCGGCAATCAACCTCAGAAGGAGTCTTCCTAGAGAAAAGGAGAAGAGCATAATGTTTTGGATTTAGGAGAGGGAGCCAAAAGAGCCGCCTTAGGAGCGGGTGTTTTGGCGTCTTTCTCGACTTGGTGGAGCAGAGTTGTTTTGTGCACCTAGTCGTTTCTGTTGTCTATTTCCCTGTTGGTTTCCTTCCAAGTTTCCCGGTCAGATTCCTTGCGAGTTTCCCTGCTGGTTCCCTTGCCGGTTTCCCTTTTGGGTTTGAGAACAATTGCCCTGACCATTTCTATGACCGTTTCCCTTCCTGTTTTGTCCATTTCCTTGGTTTTTCGATTTTCTGCGGGCTTGGGGATTCTTTTTCTGGTTTCCCTTGCCTGTACTCTCTGCTATAGATTTTTGCATTTGTTTGACTTGTGCCTGCACTTGCTTTTGAACTTGTTGCCTCACCAACTTGGCAATATATTCCTCTTTGGGTAAGTTTTCAGCTTGTCCCATTGCTTGATCTTGTGCCTCTACGCTTGGCGAAGGCATTTTGTTTGATCTTACTATTGAGAAGGTTGGTAATCTTGAAATTGTTGATGGCATTTCTAAAATCTCGAACCAACTGATTGTGCCATTCCTTGGTAGTGTTTTCCCAAAGGATTTGTGGTATGTCAAGTAGGTTGAGATCAGTCATCAAAGCCAAAATTACACGAAGGCTAGCCTCAAAAGTCTAAGGTAGTCTATGAGCTTTTTCTCTAAATTAGAGACTGTGAGTTTTTGGGCTTCAATAAGCACATCATGGCATTTCATCCTGTACTTATTGCATAGGGCTGTCAAAGACTACTGCGTAGTGGTTTGGGCTACATCATCTGGCACTAAGAGTCGTGGTTGTTTCAACTTCAGACTGTTGGGAACTGCACCTTCCTGCTTCTGTTCTTTGAACCTTTTGCAAAAGCTCTTAGCCCTGTCTAGTGCCTAGAAGATCTTTTTGTACTCTTCAATGGACTTTCTAAGAAAATCTGAGCAATGTGAAGGTAGCTTGATAGCTTCCAAGAAAGTAGTCGGGGTACTCACAAAGGCGTCAATTGTGTCTTGACAATGCTTCTGTCATGAGACTACGCTTCTGCCAATTTCCAACAAAACTGAATGGGTTATCTAGCACATCTTCACTGACAAAATGAAAGACCTCAAGAGCTCTAGAAGAAGCTCCCTCGTGCTCGCATTCCATTATATTCACCATGATAACGAGGTTTAGGTTTTAGAAAAATAAGAAAAGGTGTGTAGCAATGAAGTGTGAGTGATTGGCCAGCTGTGGCAGCAAAAAATGGAATTTCGGGGCGTTGGTTACGTGCTTAAAATTGTGTCTAAAAAACTGTGTGAAGAATTTGCTTGTGAAGTGTGCAAACCTGCATTTGGAATGGGTCGATTTCTCAACTTTAGGATTTCTTAGGCAATTATGGTTCGGATTTCCAACAGCAAAGTCATTCCTTGTACTTCCAAGGACTCCGTTGACATCCTGGACATCCATTTTTACAAAGGACTAGACTTTTGTCACTCAGGAAAACTCTCAACTACCTACCATCATAAGGCACTTAATAGGTATTAGTACCTTCCGTACTCCTCTTGGCATCCGTAGTGTCAAAAAGAGTCTTTCATCACAGGAGAACTTCGTCGATACGTCATGAGAGAGAGCACTCCCAAGGGTTACAAACACGGAAGATCGCTCTTCTATAATCTGTTGAGGGCTCGAGGGTACCCAAGCAAAGTTCTGCCCAAATGTTTCCAAAAAATCTCCTACAGCATGAGGACAGCTCTACTTGGCACTACTTCTAAACGAAAAAGTCAGATAGGTAAAAGGACCCCCTTGGTTCTTAAGCTGGACTATTTAAAGTTCACAAAAGCTTTAAACCTTGGGGCCACCCTAAACCCTAAACTTCATCGGCTTTGCCAAAATCGTCCTGAGCTAAAGCATCTACCTCATCCTCTCATTTTCTGGAGAAATCCATGAAATTTGTGATCTTTTTTTGTCAAATCATGACTCAATAGCAATGTGGGCCCAACATGATGCCTAGGATATAAGGGTCACTGTCAAATATTTTTTGGTGAAGAGATAGTTCTGGTTCTTAGCTTCTTTTTGCAACAAACGGCTTCTTCATGGGGTTCATTTTGAGTCAGTTATGGCCATTTTTAATCAAATCGCTAGTTGGGGGTAGCGCACACCTTACGAGGTGTCTGAAACATCCGGATGGGCATCGTTGGATTTTTTAGCAACAAGATTGTACTTGTTCTCAGCATCATTTTGTAGCAAACGGCACCTTCATCAAGTTTGTTTTGACTCATTTATGAGCTTTTTTGTACCTTGTATCCCATGGGCTCTGCTATGCAAAGTTGAGAGAGTTATCCCATATACAATGGTGCAAACCCTAGCCATCCCCACTTCTATATAAAGAGACTCTCATTCTTGTATGACATTTCAAGAGGCGCTCCACTGAAGAGCTTGAGAGATCAAGTGAAACTAGTTTGGAGCAAGCACCTCTCTTGTAATAAAACAAGCATTTTTGTCTCTCTTGTGTGTTTGTTTATGTGTTTTATTTGTGTGTGTACAATCTTATAGAAGATCCTCTCTTCCCTTGTGGAGTCTTGTGTTCTAGCTATCTTCGGGCAAAAGGGGCACTCAGGGCTTCATAAGAGTCGAGAGTAGCGTTTGCTTGCGATAGGAGTCCATCCCTCCTGTTGTCCTGCAATAGGGGCAAAAGGAGTAGATAGGAGATCCTTTCCTCCCTTGTGGACCGGAGTCCTGTGTTCCAGCTGCCTTTAGGCAAAAGGGGCATGCAAGGCTTTGTAAGGGTCAGGAGTAGTGTTTGCTAGAGCCTAGAACGTTTTGCATCAACACATAGCCCACTTTCTCATTCGCATTTGCTTTGCACTTTGCACACACAAAAAGGCTTTTCTCACAAACACTCACTTTCAAAAAAAAAAACACTCATTGGTTCACAGAAAGCGCACCACACTTTGGGTTTTGCAATTTTTAAGTGCACTCCACAGTGCATGTAACCAGCCCTCAAAAATTCCATTTTTCCATTTTTTGCTGCCATAGCTATCGTTTTGCTGCCGCAACTGGCCAACACTTTATTTTACACGAGCTGTCTTTGCAGCACTCTGTCACAGCCTTTTTAATCCCAAACTTTATCATGCCGGAGATTAGTGTCATCGACAATCATCCCTATGATGTCGAGCTAGCAGGGAAATGACCTCGTAATGATCGATCGGATAGTAGACCCCCTCAACATGAAAGAGGATGCTCTCAATCACCAACACATGATGATGTTTCCTCCCTAGATCTTCTTATGCCACCTCAACTTAAAGACTTTTGTAAAAAGTCCATAGAGGAGTGCAAGAAGATCACGCAAGCCAGGGAACGTGCTAGTGCTTTCCTCGTGAAATTGCGAGCACAACGCGCTAAAGAAGATGTCCCCAATAGCTTGACATTGAAGCTTGCCAAACTCAAAGTGCCAGATCTTACTGCTCAAGCCAATCTAGAACTCCAATTGAAAGCTCACATTGAGGCCTACAAGCAATCTTGTTTAGATTCTCTTATGCAAGCTCAAGTAGTGACAGCTGCATCACTTGATAAGGAATACTTAGACTATTGTAGTTGTTTGATAGAAAGGCTACAACAGCTCATCAACAAGCTTGCAGATATAATACTTATTGGTGTGACCCCTACTATGTGGACAAAGTGGCTCAAGAGTTAGCATTATGAAGTCAATGTTGAGTTCAGAGATGCCATCAACGCTTGGACCATCAAAAGATGTTTACAAGAAGGCATTAAAGAAATAGCACAATCTACCAGACAAGCAGCACAAGAGGCTACTATGGAAGATGCAGAGACTGCCTCGGAAAAAATCCATTGTGCAATTGATCCGCAACGAGGTTCAAGCACAGCTTTGAATACTGTCTCCACAGCAGAAGTCAAAAAACGAGAAGCAAACAATCAAATAGCCTCAAGCAAGAGGCAAGGGTACCAAAAAGAATCAAAAGAATCAAGGAAACAGGCAAGGAAACAGACAGGGAAACAAGCAAGGATATGTACCAAGCAAGAACCAGAGCAACCAAGGGCACAAAATACCTATTTTATTAATTTTGGACTTTTTCTGTTGTTTTTGAATGAAGCCCAAAAATCCTTCCCAAATGAAAAGTTTACTTTGTGAAAATATCCTTCTCAAAGTTTTACTTTCTGAAAATATTCTTCCCAAATCAAAAGCTCACTTTGTGGCACTATCATATTCACATAAAAATCTTGTTTTTTCAATCTATACTTTTGCACTAACATGCAAGAATTTGAAATAATCCTATTTTAGAAATCCTAGCTATACCTAAGTTATTTCTTAATTTAATTATTTTTAATATTTTTCCTTAACGTGATAAATTTATAAATCCATGAAAGGAGACTTAAATATTTCATGTAAATAACATTGTCACTCGCAATATGCACAAAATTTTTAAAACTTTTAATTAATAGAAAAAAGAAATGATGCCAGAAGACCTAAGTTTTGTATTGAACCAAAGAATTATAATAGCAATTATAGCTATCATTATATGTTTACATTGAGAGACGTTGCTCTCAGTTGGAGTCTTTGTATAAAATGATATAGATTGAACATATGTTTACAATTTAAATTATTGCTCTTAAAGAGCCTGAATTCGTGCCATCTGCATTGACTTCCCATAGTCTTATTGCTCAATGTGACAGTCCCTTGCCAGGTGCCATCTGCATTAACTCCCTATTATCTTGCCAAGCCTTGCCCCTTGGGTGACATCCAGTGCATATTTCGACTCTCATTTGACATAGGAGGTGATGACTCAGTACAGTTGCACCTACTAGTCTAATAATATATGATTATAATTGTCAATTGGCTTCTTGCCTAGTACCCAAGTAAAATCCTTCAATGGACTTCAATACAAAGCTTTAATCATAAACATTCTTCATTTGTGATGTCTCCTTCTACTTCCTCCATGGCGAGCATCCTTAAAAATTCGTGTATATGCAAAATACTTTGCTGTGGTATTTTTATTTTGCCTTCTACCTCATATCCCATGCGCTTCTTTGATTTCTATGCCCTTGAATGCCAAGAAACTATGATTGTCTCCGTCGAAGCTTGTGAGACCGCTTCATCATTTGGGACAAATGTTGTAGCTCTCCCTTGATCATCTCTTTGCACATCAACTACTTTTGCAACCCAAAACTTCACATTCTCATATTCATCATCCGATGGCCAAACCACAACAAAACAATAGACCTCTATATCTACTTGTGGCATAATCTCTCTCTTCTTCGGTCCACAATATGGATGTGGGAGTAATGATACAAATTATTTTTCAAAGACTAGAGCTGGGCGCAAATCGTTATGAACATTTGGCCAAAATATATTGCATTCTTCCTTGACATCCTTTGAGCCTCGCATTTTCTCAAGGTCCTTTATTAATTTTTGTGTCTTGTTAATTATAGTGGTAGTGTGTTCTCTCCAAGTAGGCTTCGAATCAGGATATCTCCGAAGCATTTCCTCTTTGTATGTAATAAATGCTTTTAGTCCTTCTATTTCATTGTGAAACATCGAGCATTGAATTCTTGTATAGGAGCCCATGTTGGATACCTTTCCAGCTTGCTAGGAATTGAAGTTAAGAGACTGTAAGGTTCTTCAGGTTCCCATTTTGTATCATGAGAATACTGTTGCCATTGCATTATAGGTCTTTCATCTTTTAAAAAAAAACAAAAGTAGTGTGGATTGGTATGACCTGTCAATGCATCACCACCCGTATGTATGAAAGGTGGAATGAAGCTCTTCCAATCATACATTCTTTTGAGCCTCTCACATATTGTACTTTCCTTACGACCACCAACTTACCTGCCACATCTTCTTACCAAGTCATATATTGTCTCCACATCCTTGCATTTAAGCTCTCTTGAGACTGTACTAAAAACTTGATTTATATCCTCATGTGTATGCCCAACATACAAAAATCTGCATTCGACCTCATTGAAGATTTGATGAGCAACTAGCATGGAGCAGAATGCAAACATGAGTACATTCTTATTTTCTCGCCAGCAATTATCAGCTTGAATTCTCAAAGTCAGTGGTAGGCGACCTTTTACTGCATGTACATTGCGAATTGCCTTCATAATAGATGTTACAACTTGATTGGTATCATGTAGATGCAAGGAATCAATCTATATATCTGCAAAAAACTTAATTCCATGCACTAACACTTCACATAGATGTGTCTTTAGAAAGTGCTTTCCTTGTAATTTAGGTGGAGTGGCAACAAAACGAGGCAATGTTGTTGTATTCTGATCCATGCCATCTACAATCAGGCACATGTAGTCATCAGGATGCGAAATAGCTTGCTCCTTCCAAAATGCATATTTTTGTCTAGAATATCGAATAAGGTCATGATGAGATTTTCAGTTTTTTTTGTATAATTCCCTTTGATTTGGACATGTTTATCCAACCAAGTGCTTATCGGATGGTGTAGTACTTTGCATGTAACTCAATACCATCTCTTTTGAGGCTCATGCAAAGTATTTTGCCCATTGGATATGCTTTGCATGGTCGAGGGAGAATTAAATACCATTTTTGCCTTAGTGTCATGCACAACCGTCAAAAAACACGGTCCTAGAAGAGTTATTTGAACAAGTGCTTATCAGATTGAGGAACCTCTTTGCACACAAATGAATACTACCTAGGTTGAGGTGTGCGCAAAGTATTATGCCCATCGGATATGATTTGCATTGTCAATCATGCATTATACAACATTTTTGTCCTTGTGATATGCACTACCATCAAAAAATGTGCTCCTAGGTGTGTTATCCGAACAAGTACTTATGGTATGGGAGCATCACTTTGCATGAAACTCAACACCACATAGGTTGAGGCATATGCAAACTATTTTTTCCATCAGATATGCTTTGCATAGGCAATCACGCATTATACACCATTTTTTCCTTAGTGTCATGCACAACTGTAAAATACAAGGTCCTAGATGTGTTATTTGAACAAGTACTTACGGGATGGGCACGCCACTTTGCATGTAAGTCAATTCCACTAGTTTAAGGTGTGTGCAAAGTATTGTGCCCATCGGATATGCTTTGCATTGTCAATCAAGCATAAAACACCGTTTTTGCCTTAGTGTCATGCACAACCATAAAAAAACACGGGCCTAGGTGTGTTATTCAAACAAGAACTTCTCAGATGGGGGTTTCAACTAGGTTGAGGTGCGTGCAAACTATTGTGACCATCAAATATGCTTTACATGGTCGATAACGCATTATACACCATTTTTCCCCTAATGATATACACATCCATTAAAAAACATGCCCTTAGGTGTGTTATCTGACCAAGTACTTATCAGATGGGTGTACCTCTTTGAAAACAAGTCAATACCACCTAGGTTAAGGCATAGGAAAAGTATTGTGCCCATCGGATATGCTTTGCATGGTTGATCGAGCATTAAATACCATTTTTGCCTTAGCATCATGCACATCCGTAAAAAAACACGCTGCTAGGTATGTTATCCGATCAAGTACTTATGGGATGGCCACACCACTTTGCATGTAAGTCAATTCCACCTAGTTTAAGGTGTGTGCAAAGTATTGTGCCCATCGGGTATGATTTGCATTGTGGATCATGTTAGATATCAATGCTCCACTCTCATGTAACTACGCGGGAGCTAGCTAACTCTACTTGTAAGCCCCCCATATGAGGAGAAGGCATTTGAGTAGCTTGGTTATCCGGTAGGTCCTGGTTTGGACACTAGGTGGGGGCCATGTGTGGCCTAATGGATGTACACTGCCAACTAGGCTACATGCAAGTGCCGGAAGGCATCCCATGACTAACCACATTGAGCCTGGTAGATGGATCATTTCCCGGGGCAGTCCACTCTTAGGTTGCGGGGCCCGTTTGGAGCCCCAGATGATCCCAGATGGCTCTAGGCTGAACGGAGACCGTAGGTTATTTGCTCTATTCCTTAGCATCCAGCCTCCGTCTTCTACTATTTCTGGCATGCCATCAAAGCTTCTCTCATAGGAGTGCACGGCTGGGAGGCAACGCCATCTATTGTATCAGTTCTACAGTAATCAAATTTTTTACTCTCCATACTATCTGTTTTCTCTCTTGCGTACGAGATCCTGTTATCTATTGAGCACAGACGTTGTATTGTTTTCTTACATGGTATCAGAGCCTGGACTCTAGCAAGAAGATTTGGTAGTGTGTTTCTGTTTGCGAGCAGATTGTGAGAGATGGCCCAGCCCACATTGCGAATCCCACTATTTGGCAAAAGCGAAAAGTTGGACGGCTCTAACTATCCACTCTGGAAGTTCAAGATGAAGACCATCCTAAGTGCATATGAGCTTTGGGACACTGCTACTGGGGTGGACGTGAGGCCGGTTGCAAGACCGGATCTAGCCAATGCAGGACAACATATAGTACCAACTACAGATGAGATTCTCGCATGGACAAGAAGAAATGCAGATGCACTGTGTTCTATTGTTTGCAGTGTAAGTGATTCCATCATGGCGTTAATTCAACATGTCACTATAGCGGAGGAGGCATGGACGGGGTCTTGAAAAATCAGTACGAGACCACGAATCAGACACGGATTCAGAATCTAGAGACTCAACTCACGAATGAGAAATTGTCTGAGTCTGAAGCGGCAGAGAAGTTCATCACCAGGGTCAAGAATCTGTGTGATCAGATGACTACGATCGGCATCACCATCACCAGCGAGAATCTAGCACAAAGGTGCATACAAATTCTCCCACCAAAGTATGACGGTCTTGTTATGGCGCTGAATACACAAAACAAAAATCCGCCCCTCAACTTTGAGGATTTCAGTGCAATGCTTCTGGAGGAGGAGATGAGTCAAAAGATGAGGACTGGAGAAGATTCGGCTTTCTAAGCTAGATCAAAGAAAGGTAAGGGTAAGGACTCTGGTAACCCATCTTCTTTTGATGATAAAAAGAGAAAGAAGAAGATCAAGTGCTTCTATTGCAATAAGGGAGGACACAAGCAGAATGAGTGCCAGAAGAAGATTGCAGATGAGAAGAACAAAGTAAAGAAAGAGTCCAGCAACATCACGCAGGCAATACCAGTAGAGCTGTTCGTAGCAATTGAGGAGATTTGCACGGAGGAAGTTCATGTATCTACGGATGAACCTTGGATCATTGACAGTGGTGCATCGCACCACATGACCAGTCGGAAGGATTGGTATACCTCTCTATAGCTGGTAGGGAATGACATCCTAGTAGCAGTCGACAATGATGCAAAATGTCCAGCAAAAGGAAAATGGACGATTGCTCTCAAGTCAGATGGAGTTGTAAAACAGTTGTCCGATGTTCTTTATGTGCCAGATATCAAGAGGAACTTGTTGTCCATTTCTGCGATCACAGATCAGGACCTCAAAGTTCACTTCGATAAGAATGGTGCACAGATTGTGGATCTTCAAGGGAAGGTCATTGGTAAAGGTACACGGTGCAACAACATTTATGAACTCTCAGCTTTTAGTGCTCGAGCCGATGTGAAGAACACTAAGCTGTGGCATGAGAGGTTTGATCATCTAAACCTTAGTTCTTTAAACGAGATCCATAAAAGTGGAATGATTGCAGATCTACCAAAAATTTCAGATCTACGTGATGTATGTGAAGCTTGCATGATGGGCAAGCAGCATCGGCAGTCCTTTCCTAAAGACGCCAGTAGGGCAAAGGCTCCTCTAGAGCTCATTAACATTGACCTCTGTAGAAAGATGGAGACAGAAGCTTTGGGTGGTTCCTACTACTTCATGACGCTGATCGACAACTACAGTAGAAGGATATGGATATACTTCCTGAAGACTAAAGACGAGGCTTTTAGCAAGTTCAAGGAATGGCATGTAATGGTCGAGAAAGAATCGGGGAGGAAGGTGAAGAAATTGAGATCAGACAGAGGTGGAGAGTTCACATCGACTGAATTCGAAAGTTACTGCTAAAATCATGGGATCAAAAGGCAGAAACCCCCGCCACATACATCACAGCAAAATGGAGTAGCAGAACGCAAGATGCACATCATCTGCGAAATGGGCAGGAGTATGATGAAAGGGAAAGATTTGCCAAAGACTTTCAAGGCTGAAGCATGTAACACTGCAATTCACATTCTGAATCGTAGCTACATGAAGGCTGTGAATAGGATGACTCCAGTGCAGGCTTTTTCTGGTAAGAACCCTTCAGCTGCACATTTCAGAGTTTTTGGATGTGACTGTTTTGTGCATGTCCCTGATGCTAATTGGACCAAATGGGAACCGAAGAGCCGGAAGTGTATTTTCTTAGGCTATAGTGAAGAGGCGAAGGGTTACCATCTCTATAACCCTGTTACCAAGAAGGTAATTGTAAGTTGCGATGTGGTCTTCTCACAACAGCCACATCAATTGGAGGAGGATGCTTCCTTCCCAGACAACCAGGACTAAGATATCCATCCAGTACAAGCACCAAAAGTAGATCAAACTTCCCCATCGTGCTTGGGAGGATTCAAGATAAAGAAGATGAAGAAGAGCCTATAGAACCACAACGGCAACGGCCATTCCCAAAGTGGGTAAAGTAGCTTTTGGATGGCAGAGAACCTCCAACCATTGAGGAGGAACCATCCGAACACCGTCAGTCCAAGAGATTAGAGGAGCAAAGAAGGGCATAGGAACACTTGGTCAACTATGCTTTGATGACTGAGGTGATCCGTGCTAATGAACCCAAGTGTCTTGAAGAGGCACAGGGTGATGATAGGTGGATGGAGGCTATGTAGTTGGAGTATGGCTCCATAATGAAGAACAACACTTGGGACCTTATGGATTGACCACCAAAAAGCAAGGTAATTGGCACCAAGTACAAGTCCGATGGCACGTTGGATAAGTACAAGGCTCGGCTCATGGCAAAAGGATTCGCACAGGTACATGGTATTGATTATCAGGATACTTTTGTTCCCATAGCTCGACTAACCACAATTCATAGTGTTTTGGCTTTAGCTGCCTAGGGAAGTTGGCTTGTGTTTCAGATGGATGTAAAATCCACCTTTTCTGAATGGAGATCTCAAGGAGGAGGTATACATGGAACAACACCAGGTTTTGTGATCCCCAGTTTAGAAGGTAAAGTTTGTAAACTGAAGAAGGCACTTTACAGGCTAAAACAGGCCCCACGAGCGTGGTACCAGTGGATTGATGTCAACTTTCTGCAAAACGGGTTTAGGAGGAGCCCATCTGATGCAAATTTGTATATCTTCAGAGAAGGAGGCAGGTGTATGATCATGGTCCTTTATGTGGACGACCTTGTCATAACAGGGAACCATGAAGAGAAGATCTCGCAGACAAAGAAGTTGCTAGGAAGAGAGTTTGAAATGACAGACCTTGAACTGATGCATTTTTGTTTGGGGATTGAAGTTTGGCAAGAGCCAAAACAAATCTTCATTTCAGAGCTGAAGTATGCTGGAGAGATACTGAAGGCATTTGGCATGGCTGAGTGCAAGACAGTTGGTACCCCTATAGAGGTTGACGTGAAGCTCTCAAATGAGGATTCATCACCACTGGTGGATGAAGCAAAGTACAGAAGTCTTGTGGGCAGTTTGATTTACTTGTGCAACACGCGGTCGGACACACGCGGTCGGACATTAGCTTTGCAACTGGTGTACTAAGCAGGTTTTCCAATAAGCCTCGAAAGAACCATTAGAGGGCAGGGATGTGGGTGCTGAAGCACACTTGATTATGGCATCACCGATACCAAGGGCAACATCTTGACCGGATTATGTGACTCGGATTGTGTAGGAGACGTGGACAGCAAGAGGTCAGTGACAGGTTACTGTTTCTCACTTGGATTTGGAGCTGTGTCATGGGTCAGCAAGAAGCAACCTACAGTTGCTCTTTCTTCTACCGAGGCTGAGTACAAATCAGCATGCTTTGCTTCTTGTGAGGCAGTGTGGTTGAGGAGGATTTTGGGGGACATGGGTGCAGTGCAGAACAAGCCTACGCAGTTATCATGTGACAATCAGAGTTGCATGGCGATTGCAAAGAACCCTATGTTCCACACTCGCACAAAACACATTGAGATTCAATATCACTTTGTACACGAGCTCATCATGAATGGAGAGGTCAACTGGTGTACTATCCGACTGTACTATCCGACTATAGAGAATGTTGCGGACATCTTTACGAAGGCTCTTGGAAGAGACTTGTTGGAGAGGCATCTTCATCGACTTGGCATTGGACCGAAAAAGTAAGTTCACTTGCGGGTGGACATTGAGGGGGGTGTTAAATACCAATGCTCCACTCTCGTGTAACTATGTGGGAACCAGCTAACTCTACTTGTAAGGCCCCCATATGAGGAGAAGGCATTTGAGTAGCTTGGTTATCTGGTAGGTCCTGATTTGGACACCAGATGGGGGCCATGTGTGGCCTGATGGCTAGACGGCTTCAGATAGAGTTGGTACACTGCCAACTAGGCTACATGCAAGTGCGGGAAGGCATCCCATGACTGACACATTGAGGGTAGATGGAGCATTTCTCGAGGTAGCCCACTCTCGGGTTGTGGGGCTCCAAATGATCCCGGATGGCTCTAGGCCAAACGGTCACCATAGGTGAGTTGCTCTATTTTACGCCATGGTTCTATCGTGTGGTTGGTGGCCTATTTCGGGACTGACCCCCAGTCGACTGCCGTTTTGGGCGAGCTGGGTCGATCACCCAATTGGGTCCAACCGACTACGACTAGTGGCTATATAAGAGCAAGCCCATGAAGCCCATTTCATCACTAGCTACAGCAACCCTGATTCCTTAGCATCCAGCCTCCGTCTTCTACTGTTTCTGGCATGCCATCAAAGCTTCTCTCACAGGAGCGCACGGCTGGGAGGCAGCGCCATCTATTGTATCAGTTCTATAGTAATCAGATTTTTTATTCTCCATACTATCTGTTTTCTCTCTTGCATACCAGATCTTGTTATCTGTTGAGCATAGACATTGTATTATTTTCTCACAGATCAAGCATAAAATACCATTTTTGCCTTAGTGTCATGCATAACCATTAAAAAACACGGTTCTAGGTGTAATATTCAAACAAGTACTTCTCAGATGGGGACTCCACTTTGCACGCAAGTCCATTTCAACTAGGTTGAGGTGTGTGCAAAGTATTGTGACCATCGGATATGCTTTGCATGGTCGATCATGCATTATACATCGTTTTTCCCCTAATGATATGCACATCCGTAAAAAAACACGCCCTTAGGTGTGTTATACAACCAAGTACTTATCGGATGGGTGTGCCTCTTTGAAAACAAGTCAATACCACCTAGCTTGAGGCATAGGAAAAGTATTGTCCATCGGATGTCCTTTGCATGGTCGATCGAGCATTAAATACCATTTTTGCCTTAGTGTCATGCACATCCGTAAAAAAACACACTGTTAGGTATGTTATCCGATCAAGTACTTATGGGATTGGCACGCCACTTTGCATGTAAGTCAATTCCACTTATTTTAAGGTGTGTGCAACGTATTATGCCCATCGGATATGCTTTGCATTGTCGATCAAGAAAAAAACACCATTTTTGCCTTAGTGTAATGCACAACCATAAATAAACATGGTCCTAGGTGTGTTATTCAAACAAGTACTTATCGAATG
The DNA here is from genome assembly GCF_047967505.1 of Dipteris shenzhenensis. Taxonomy (NCBI): domain Eukaryota; kingdom Viridiplantae; phylum Streptophyta; class Polypodiopsida; order Gleicheniales; family Dipteridaceae; genus Dipteris; species Dipteris shenzhenensis. The sequence goes on along the minus strand of NC_141600.1, from coordinate 61,530,445 downwards.
GGGGCTCCACTTTGCACGCAAGTCTGTTTCAACTAGTTTGAGGTACATGCAAAGTATTGTGACCATCAGCAGATATGCTTTGCATGGTCGATCACGCATTCATTATATACCGTTTTTCCCTCGTTTTTCCTGTAGTGATATGCACATCCGTAAAAAAACACGCCCTTAGGTATGTTATAAGACCAAGTACTTACATGTCAATACCACCTAGGTTAAGGTGTAGGAAAAGTATTTGCCCGTCAGATATGCTTGCATGGTTGATCGAGCATTAAATACCATTTTTGCCTTAGTGTCATGCACATCCATAAAAAAACACATTGCTAGGTATGTTATTCGATCAAGTACTTATGGGATGGGTGCACCACTTTGCATGTAAGTTAATTCCACCTATTTTAAGGTTTGTGCAAAGTATTGTGCCCATCGGGGATATGCTTTGCATTGTCGATCAAGCATAAAACACTGTTTTTGCCTTAGTGTCATGCACAACCATTAAAAAACACGGTCCAAGGTGTGTTATTCAAACAAGTACTTCTCAGATGGGGACTCCACTTTGCATGCAAGTCTGTTTCAACTAGGTTGAGGTGCGTGCAAAGTATTGTGACCATCGGATATGCTTTGCATGGTCGATCATGCATTATACACCGTTTTTCCCCTAGTGATATGCACATCCATAAAAAAGCACGCCCTTAGGTGTGTTGTCTGACCAAGTACTTATCAGATGGGTGTGCCTCTTTGAGAACATGTAAATACCACCTAGGTTGAGGTGTAGGAAAGGTATTGTGCCCATCGGATATCCTTTGCATGGTCAATCGAGCATTAAATACCATTTTTGCTCTAGTGTCATGCACATCTGTAAAAAAACACGCTGCTAGGTATGTTATCCGATCAAGTACTTATGGGATGGCAGCGCCACTTTGCATGTAAGTCAATTCCACCTAGTTTAAGGTGTGTGCAAGGTATTGTGCCCATCGGATATGCTTTGCATTGTCGATCAAGCATAAAACACAGTTTTTGCCTTAGTGTCATGCACAACCATAAAAAAACACGGTCCTAGGTGTGTTATTCAAACAAGTACTTCTTAGATGGGGGCTCCACTTTGCATGCAAGTCTATTTCAACTAGGTTGAGGTGTGTGCAAAGTATTGTGGCCATCTGATATGCTTTGCATGGTCGATCACGCATTATCCACCGTTTTTCCCGTAGTGATATGCACATCCGCAAAAAAACATGCCCTTAGGTATGGAGAGCGGCTGAGAGGTAGGGGCTACTGAGCGGGGCTAAGAGAGGGAGGGCGGCGTAGAGAGGGAGGGGAGATGGTACATGAGTGGAGTGAGGTGGGTAGGGGAGTGAGTGGACTGGAGGAGAGAATTCCTGGCGACCGTGGCCGCCAGGGTGAGACGAGTGAGGGGAGGGAGAGGAGAGATAGACAGAAAGATGTGTGGGAGTAGAGAGAGAACGATGAGGGAGAGTAGAGAGAGAAAGTAAGGGAAGAGAGAGGAGTGAGGAGAGAGAGGAGAGAGAGAGGAGTGAGGGGAGGGGGAGACAGAGAGAGAGAGAGAGAGAGAGAGAGAGAGGTCCTAGCGACCGTGGCCCCCAGGGTGAGAGGAGTGAGGAAAGGGAGGGAGAAAGAGGAGTGAGGAGAGGGAGAGTAGAGAGAGAAAGTGAGGGAAGAGAGGGGAGTGAGGAGATAGAGGAGAGAGAAGGAGGAGCTCTAGCGGCCGCGGCCCCTAGGGGTGAGAGGAATGAGTGGAGGGAGGAGAGGATAGAGAGATAAAGTGAGTGGAGGGAGGGGAGTGAGGGAAAGGGGAGGGGAGGAAAGAGAGATAGGAGAGGAGAGAGAGACAAAGGAGTGAGGGGAGGGAGAGGAGAGAGAGAAATTGAGGGAAGAGAGAGGAGAGAGAAGGAGGAGCCTTGGCGACCGCGGCCTCCACAGGTGAGAGAAGTGAGAGGAATGAGGGGAGGAGAGAAAGAGAGAGAAAGTGAGGGGAGTGTAGGTGAGAGAAGTGAGAGGAATGAGGGGAGGAGAGGGAGAGAGAGAAAGTGAGGGGAGGGTAGGTGAGAGAAGTGAGAGGAATGAGGGGAGGAGAGAGAGAGAGAAAGTGAGGGGAGGGTAGGAGAAGGGGAAGAGAGGAGAGATAGATAGAAGGTGAGAGAAGTGAGAGGAATGAGGGGAGGAGAGAGAGAGAGAGAGAAAGTGGGGAGGAGAGGAGAGAGAGATAGAAGCCATGGCAGCCGCAGCCCCCAGGGATGAGAGGAGAGTGAGCAGAGTAAGCGAGGGATAGGAGTGAGAGAGGGGAGGGAAGGGGAGGGGAGGAGAGAGAAAGAAGGAAGAGAGAGAGAGAGGACTCCTGGGGGCCACGGCCCCCAGATGAGAGAAGAGGGAAGGGAGTGAAGAGGACATAGAGAGAAAGAAGAGAGAGAGAGAGAGGAGAGGTGAGTTAGAGTGGAAGACATGCAAATAGAGAGAGAAGAGAGGTGAGAAGATGTGATGGAGAGGGGAAGGTACACGACTAGAGAGAGAGGAGAGATGAGAAGACTTTAGGGAGAGGGGAAGGTACGCGACTAGAGAGAGAGGAGAGATGAGAAGACTTGAGGGAGAGGGGAAGGTATGCGACTAGAGAGGGAGCTCCATTAGAGAGAGAGAGAATGCCCACTACATAGAGAAGAGGAGAGGAGTAGAGGGAGAGAGGTCGAATTCTTACAACTAAGAGTAGAATGACCCATGAGCAAGAGTGATAAACAAGAGCCTACCACGAGCAAGAGCGACAAATAAGAAGCGACGTACGAGAAGAATGAAGAGGGACGTACGAGAAGAATATCAAACACAAATCATACCAAGAAGAATGTTGAACACAAATTTGAATTCAAATTTATCTAGAAGATTGAATTCAAATTTCCCTCTCTTTTTTTAAAATTCAAATTTATTTTCAAATTTCCCTCTTTTTTTAAAATTCAAATTTATTCGTGAGTGGGAGGAGTGGGCTAGTTTTTCTTATATATACTCTTCTTTCCATTCATTCATTCTCATTCTCTCCTCATTTCATTGAAGCAACCAAGAGCGGAAGAGCAAGGACAAGTGGAGCCTTACTTTTTTCACTTTTTCCAGGTACTTGCAATTCTACAATTATTCTTGTAATTCTTTTTCTTTACTTAAAATTCTTTTTCAATTAGTTTCTTGTTAGAGTTTTTGAGTTCTATTTCAATTAATTTCTTATTGAAATTTGTGTTTTAAATTTGAAAAGAGAGATAGCGAGAAAGCGAGAGCTAGAGAGAGAGAGGAGACAGAGAGAGCAGGAGATTAAGAGAGAAAAGAAAGGAGGGAGAGAAAGTAGGAGTGAGAGTGTGAGAGAGAGAGAGAGAGAAAGAGAGTAAGAGAGAAAGAGAGAGAGAGAGAGAGAGAGAGAGAGAGAGAGAGAAAGAGAGAAAGAGAAGGAAGAGAGGGAGGGAGGGGGAGAGATTAAGAGAGAGAAGAGGGGTGGAGGGAGAGAGAGAGAGAGAGAGAGAGAGAGAAAACTCAAAGAGTAAAAGAGAGAGAATGAAAACTCCTGGCGGCCATGGCAGCGAGAGGAGGGGGTTTTTTTAGTAGGCATTACAATTCTTTTTAAATTAGTTTCTTATTGAAATTTGAGTTCGTAAATTTGAAAAGAGAGAAAGTGAGAGAGAGAGAGAGAGAGAGAGAGAGAGAGAGAGAGAGAAAGCGAGAGAGAGAGAGAGAGAGAGAGAGAGAGAGAGAGAGAGAGAGAGACAGAGACAGAGAGAGAGAGAGAGAGAAGAGGAGAGGGGAGGTAGAGAAGGAGAGAGAGGGAGGGAGATTAGGAGAGAGGGAGGGAGAGAGAGAGAGAGAGAGAGAGAGAGAGAGAGAGAGAGAAAGAGAGAGAAAGAAAGAAAGAAAGAAAGAAAGAAAGAGAAGGAGGGAGAGAGATCAGTGGGAAGATTGCATGAGCAGATAGCAGATATCAGTGGATAGATTACATGTCATGGGGCATATTAGAGCTTGATGACTATAGTGTTCATTTTATTTCATTGTAAATCTTTATTAGTTAACTTTATTGCATTTGTACAAACATTTAAGCTCATTTATTCTCATAAAAAACCTTGTAAAGCCTTCTAGGCTATTTTTCACATTTATTGCCATATGAAGCGCCTTGTATTAAACCCGACCATTCACTATTTAATGAGTATCAGTGGGCTGCATAAGTGGATATCAGTGGATTAGGTTTTAGTGTGTAGATTGCATCAGTTGGGTATCAATGGACAGATATCAATGGATGGACAGATTACATGTCATCAAAAAGATTGGAGCTTTATCACTAGAGTGGGCATTTTATTTCATTGTAAAGCTTTATTTGCTAATTTTCTTACATTTGTACAAATATTTAAGCCTTGTAAAGCCTTCTAGGCTATTTCCCACATTTATTGCTATAAAATACTTTGTAAAGCCCTCTCTGCTATTGGTCACATTTATTGCCATATGAAGCCTTGTAAAGCCTTTTGGGCTATTTCCCACATTTATTGTATCAAGCCTTGTATATTGTACTTTACTTGTATGTATCTAAATTCTTCATTATCTTTTCTTGTAGGATTATGGAGCAATCAACTAATGTGGGGGTTAGTCTAAATGACTCTGAGATTAGAGCATGGGTCCCTGATGTCACTTTGAATTTAAAAGGAAAGGAATATAGCCCCAACGGCTTTGGTTAGTGGACTCGATATCACATGGGTAGAAGAGCTTGGTTTCTTCATCAAAAGGAAAAGAGACTCTTTCTACTTATGTCAAAAAGGAAGTTCAATGATGTTGACGATCCATGGGATGCTACAGTCTCTAAAGAAGATATGACTTCAAGCCTTGTAGTAGGCATAATGATAGAGCCAAAAGAGACTTTTATGGATATTTTCACAAAGAGTTCAGATCCTGAAGTTGGTGGTCTTCATTTTGTTGTGCCAAGGAGAGACTCAAAGACCTTTGTGATGCATCCTCCTCAACCATCAAAGTTTCCAAAGCTGCAAAGTGCATTGGAGGCTCTTGCATATACTTGGGAGTGATTTCCTGGTGTGGTGGCAAAAAGGATGCATGCAAAGATAATGTTTGAGTACTTTCAAGATGCACAATATACACCTCAGATTCAAGGATCTTCACATGAAGGAGATCAAGCACAAACTTCGATGCAAGGGCAAGAAGAACATGCACACTGTCACGAATGTGTAGAACATGAGCGCAAACTTCTAGAGCAAGAAATGGTGGATGTCACTAAGGTTGACGAAACACAAGCCTTGAGTGCACGGGAATTAAAAAAAATTAAAGAAGATCAAGGTCGATCCACTGCAGTTATGGTAGAAGCTCTTGCTGGCAAACCACGACGTGAAATGCAAAAGGCTAGTACTGCAAGAGCCACAGTTCCAAGCATTAGAAAAAGGCATTTTCCCACTGTAAAGAAAGATCATGTGGATGGAAAATGGTTAAAAGAAGAGAAAGATGAAGAAGACTCAGGACCCGAAGCTAAAGGTGATCAGGATGAACTCACATCAATCAAAAATGTCAATCTACGTCTTAATGAAGTAGTAACAGATGATGATGTGGGACATATTTGGGGTCAAAGGATGTGGTTTGTGAATGGCAGAGATGTGGAAGCTGCAGCTATCTTTACTAATAGCCGAAACCTTGATATATCCTATGCACTGTAAATATACGAGGCTTTGAGAGATGGAAAGAAACCTATGGCAAGCAACGCGGTCTTGCGTCCAATAATGTTTTGTCCAATCAAAAATAGCTTTTTGGATCAAATTACATTTATAGGGCCTACACATTTCGAGGAAACCTTCACTCAATTCTTTAAAGACACTCTTAAAAATATTCCACATGAATAAGTCCAAGAGGCACAAGGTGAGAATATGTTGAAGGAAGCAAAGAAGGAATTCCTCCTTAATTGCAGATTCCAGCCCATTCATGGTCAACATTGTGCTTATGCTTGTCATCAGATTGCCAAAGAAGCAAAGGAGGTCAAAAGACTCACTTGAGAATAATTTGCAAAGATATCTTCATTCCATTGTTATCCTGCAACCATCTGTATATTCAAGCATGAGATCAAGTATTTGATTGAGTCCGAAAGACTTAATCATTATGTCCATGGAAAGCGTAAGATATCCTCAACATCAGAGGTCTTACAGAAGGCAAGGGTTGTATGGACAACATTTGGTTCTCCAAATCATGATTTAAAGAGAAAGGTCACAAAAGCAGATGCCGACACACTCACAAACTTCTATACTTCTTTGAGTGCAGTTGTGCCTAGGGGAACTCAAGAGCGAGAAGAAAATATGACAAGCCTCAAGGTGGTGAAAGACAAATATGCCAACTACACTTCCATCATTTTTTGTCCTATTGAAGTGTTCAATGAGATGCTTGAAGCGTGCATTGCATGTGAGCGTGGAGAGTTGACTTATGAAGCTCCTTTGTTTGTCTCTGGAAAGTCAAAGGTAATGGATAAGAAGGAGTTGACGACAAGGATGTGGAGGCCTATAAAGTACTTACCTGACAAGTATGCATCGATGGCAGCATAGAAACTTTTAAAGAAAGGATGGTTTTTTGGAAAGAAAGACAAAGACCACTGCTTGGAAGAATGCATCAATGTACAGGTGAGGCATGATGCAGTGCATAGTGCCATTAAGTATTTGCTGTCAGAGAAACAAATCCCACTTAGTCATTGTAACATTGACTATAATGTGGTCAAGCATATAGCTTCTTTGTCAACACCCAACGTAAAGCTATGGGCAAACAAGTGGATTAAAAAGGATGAAGATGGGTCAAAAATAGTAACCTCTTACATGAGAAAAGAAATACCACAATAGGTGGTTGCATATGTGGAAAGATTGATCAATGAGATAAGGATGCTGACAGATATGTGCCAAAGCTTTCAATTCAATGTAGAGGTTACGTCAGAGTCTGGAAAGCTTGTGAACTTACGGGGAGTTTCAGAAGATGACTTCATCAAGAATGAGTCAGCATGGGACAAGCCACAACTATTCTTCACCAATGAAGTTTCTAGCGATGATATCCATAACTTCATTGATAGAATAGTGTATACCACCATTAGCAAAGTGGCAATTTGCAACATTGTCATTTTTGTTGATAAACAAGACAAAGAAGCCATGCAGGTTACTCTAGAGTGAGCATATTCATCAGATTTGAAGATCTATAGTGGTGTTTATGCAGCAAAGAGAGGCAAGAGAGAATGTGGCATAGCGATTCAATCTCTTGAATCATTCTTCTTGTGTATGCGGAGTCCCAACCCTGATCACTCCTTACAAAAGAACATAAGAGGGAATTCAAATAATTTGAGATTGATGCTAGAAGAGCAAGATATTCCCAAGTCCATACATTATCAAAAAAACAACTATGGAATTCCGGCAAAAAGTGGGAGTCTCTTGCTTAACATGGTGGAGAATTTGCTACCGGCAGGTTGGGAGGTCACCTTGTGTAGGATGGGATATTTATTTGAGGATCTCCTCAGAAAATGGAACTCCAAAAATCTTATTAAAAACAAGCATTTCATGGCCTATTTTCAGCTTCAATTAGATCTAACCACAGGCTATGAAAAAGAGGTAGAGCATAAGGAGACTGATGACATGGATGATGACCTTGAAGATCATAATGTCCCAGTTGATGATGATGAAAAGATGGACTTACATGACCCGTTCAGAGAGAGGTTGATGGATGAAGAGAAAGATGATGATGCCTTCTTTGATAATTATAGCTTGTAGGGTTATGTAAAAAGGCCACTACGACAATACTTAGAGGTATGAACTCTCTATTTCTCAACTAAATACCAATTTTTAAATAAGATTTAAATTTAAAGATAATGAATCTAATCTCTCATATTTGTTTATAGGCAATAGAGGGAGAAGAAATGGATGAAGTCAATATGGAGGCACTCCCTTCTACTTCAGCAATGCAACCACCTCTAAATTTGGTTGAAGAATCCCATGAGCAGAAGAGCTTTGAAGACACCATGGAAAAGCAGAATGACCGCAAACATAGAATACAAGCTATGACAGAGACCCATTCTGCAAATTTAGCTGCATTGGATAAAATGGAAAGCTCATTTGAAGTTAGGGTCATTTTGAAACGAGAACCTCAGTATTTGAGCTTTGGTAGAGAGGAGGTTTCAATCCTCTCCAATCCTTTAAAAGAGGTTAATGACAATGTTATCCTGGCCATTCTCAGGTAACGTTTGTTTATTTGTTGCTACTTCAATGAGCTAACATTTGTTTATTTGTTTACCCTGTAGTTATATCTTAGTTTCCTAGTGCAAAATGTAGAATCAATTCTATGAGCTAACGTTTGTTTATTTCTTGGTGCAGTGTAGTTATTTCTTAGCTTCCTAGTGCAATGCAGAATCGTGTCTACATGCTTGATTCTCTCCTTTCTTCTATTCTTAGCTCTCCTCAAAAGGCTATAGAAGATGTTTGTACCTGGTTAAGCCCTTTGAATTTAGATGGGGTGCGAGTCATCTTTATGCCTTATCATGAGAAGTAAGTATCGGATAACTATTTCTTTGGCAAGTTTGTGTTAAACAATAATCATTTTTTATCTGCTCGTGTAGCTCACATTGGAGTCTAATCGCTTGGGACCATGAAGTCAACCATTTGTGGTTTGTGAATTCAATGGAAGGCTATCATGCCAACTCCCCAAGGTAATTATTCTCTTGATATTTTTGTTACTTTCTTATTTTGTATCTTATGATCATGACATATTAATATATTTCATAAGTCACGATGGACAGTGTTGCATATCGGCTAGTATCTGTTGTCAAAACAACCAGGGAGCAACAAGACCAAGTAGAATTCAAACGACGTCTACTAGTGGAGCAAAAAGATGGGCACAGCTATGGGTGGAGAGTTGCGTGTAACTGCATGTTGTTTCTTAGAGAGATTTTTTATTTGGAGTTACCAGTCAAAATGGAATCATATACAGAAGCCGATCTACTAGTGTTTCGGGCTGAGAGTATTCAGCGTCTAATTGCTACCATTGGGAAACAACGTGAAAATATGACTACATTGCAACATGTATAAAACCTTATCTTTATACTTGTATGCTTGTTCAAGCCTTTAATTGGGATGTGTAAATCTCATAACTTTTTTATATTTTCCTCCAAGAGGAGAAGAGACTGAGTAAAATGAAAGCATGCTATCTTTATACTTCTATGATTATTTAAACCTTTATTTTTATTTGGGATGTGTAAATCTCATAACTTTTTAAATTGTTCCTCCAAGAGGAGGAGAGACTCACTCTAATATGTGTGAAACCTTATCTGTATACTTCTATACAGTCTAATGAAAAAACCATTATTAATGTTGGGAACAACCTAAAAATATGACTACATTGTAGCATGTATGAAATCTTATCTTTATATTTCTATGCTTGTTTAAGCCTTTATTTGGGATGTGTAAATCTCATAACTTTTTTATATTTTTATAGTAGAAGGAGGATGTAGAAGACATAGCAAGTGAAGAAGAATACGATGTAGACTACTCTCTCAATAAGATGAGTCATGAAAATATGACTCTATTGCAGTAGATTGGAAGTTCATTCACCGCTATGTTGTTAATTCAACAACAACCTCATACTTTTGAATTTGGTGAAGAAGAGACTTTAATCCTCTTGAATCCTAAGAAAGAGGTTAATGTCAAATTCATTACAACCATCCTCAAGTTTGATGCATCCTTTTCCTTGGCTTTATACTTGCGTATTTTGATTAAACCCAAGAAGCTAATACTTTTTTTTTTAATATAGTAATGTTAAAGTAGATTTTCCTCAAAATATACAAAGAGTTTCATATATGCTCGATCCTCTTATTTTTTAAGTGCTTAGTAACAAAAAAGAAACCATAGAGGATGTTTGCAAGTGGTTGAAGCATGTTCCTATGAATGAGGCACGAGTTATCTTTACAGCATATTATGAGAAGTAAGCAACAAACCCTACTTGTTTTTTCTATTGCATTGCTAAAATTATCTCAAACACAGTAATTATTCTTTATTGATAATGCAGCTCACATTGGAGTTTGGTGGTCGTGGACATCTTTGCTAAGAAGTGCTTCTTTGCCAACTTAATGACATCCATCCATCGCACTGTGTTAGACTAAGTATAGACTACACTTGTTGTCACTTCTTGAAATGTAGATTGATATGCAATGCACATATTCACTCTTGTTATATGTTTTGATGTGTAGATCGGCTCGAAAGTTGGTAGGTGCTATCGACACAGTAATGCGGGAATGTGACTTGGCACAACAAATAGAGTATATAACATGTCAGGTATCACATCAAGAGGATAGCCACATCTACAATTGTGGATGGAGGGTGGGCTACAATTGCTTTTTGGTACTTGGTCAAATTTTTGAGATACAAAATGACACCACACTGTCAACATATATGGACTTGCATCTCTATGCATTTATAACATGTACCATTTGAGCAATCATTAAGGGCAACATTATGGACCCTCCCACAAGTCAAATAGATAATGGCTCAGAGGAGTGCAAAATGAATGCTGTCAAAGAGTCAAAGGGGATAGAAGACCTCAACTCTACAAACGTGGCTTCATTGGAAGAATTAGGAAGCTCTTTTAATGTTAGGGTTATGATTCAACATAGACCTCAGTATCTTGAATTTGGTGGAGAGAAGATTTCAATCCTCTCTAGAGCTTCAAATGAGGTCAATAACAACATTATGATGTCCATTCTCAGGTTTGATACAAACTTTTTCTTTGCTTGATAATTCAATATTTTGATTAAATCTAATAAGCTAATATTCATTTATTTGTTGGTGCAGTATAGTTATCTCACGATTTTGTAGATCCGTACAAAACCATGTGTATATATTGGATTCCCTTCTTTCTCCTATACTTAGCGATAGCAGAAAGACGATAGCCGATGTTTGTAAATGGTTACAGCCTTTACATTTAGATGGCATGCGAGTCCTATTTATGGCATATCACGAGATGTAAGTATCATGGCAACCTTTATTTTCATCTTATACTGGCAACATTGTGTTAAATAATAATGGTTCTTAATTATTCGTGTAGGGAACATTGGATTCTGGTGGTTTGGGACCTTAAAGACAACTATTGTTGGTTTGTCAACTCGATTGCAGGCTTTCATGGCTTAGTGCAAACGTAAGTATTCTATTAATTTATTGTTACTTCTATATTATATACCTTATGTAATAGACACACTAAGTTTTTTTAATATGTCATGATGAGCAGGTCGGTTGAGAAGTTGGTATCTGCTATCAGAGAAATAGGACAGTATAAAGAGTCGCTAGACTTCCAAAGGCATTTAGTAGTAGAGTAGGAAGATGGGCATAGTTGTGGGTGAACAGTTGCCTATAACTGCATGTTGATTTTCAAAGAAATTTTCTCACTTAAGCCACAGGTCTCATCAAAAGACTCTTTGGAGCTCAAATATTCAGAGGAGGATATACAATTGTTTAGGGCTGAAATCATTCAAGACCTAATTGCTACCATTAGAATACAACGTGCAACTGAAGCAATATCAAAGCTTGCATTTAAGGAAGAGGAGAATGAGTCTACTGTGAAAGCACTACACACTACAAAAGAAGTAGAGACTCAGTGTACACCTACATCACCACAGCCTCCACTGGAAGCACCAGAAGAGTTGCCACAACCTCCACTTGCATTTAAGGAAGAGGATACTGAGTCTACTCCGAAAGCACTACATACTACAGAAGAAGTATAGATTGACTGTACATCTAGAGCACCACATCCTCCATTGGAAGCATCAGAAGAGTTGCCACATTCTCCACTAGAAGCATCAGAAGAGTTGTGATGCATGTATGATGTTGTTTTTGTATATATGCATGAGGAGCATATTCTCATGATGTTGTTTATTCCATGAATATTATGGTTGACATTTATTTGTTGCAATGTATGAATCATGATGTTGTTTTTGTTGATTATACACCAATTTGTGACTTATTACTTAAGTGGCATTTAGTCATGATATTTATATATTTATTTCATGCACACAATTTTATGATATGAATGTGTGATGATGTGATTATTTGGAAATATAACCTTGTGTGATGAGAATTTTGATATGAATATGTGATGATGTGATTATTTGGAAATAAATGTGTGATGAGAAGAACATAATAATTATTTGTAATATATTTCACTCCAAAGTATCAATTCCCAATGCTCCACTCACATAAAGTACATCATTCCCAATGCTCTGCAAGATTTTATTCCAAACCTTTCATTACACACTATTGGTTAAAGTGTCAGTTGGACAGTCTCCACTCACTTAGAGTAGAGCATTCCCAATGCTTCACTCACTTTATTCCAACCCTTATCCTTATCATAGCGAACACATCGTGCCTTAGTGCACTTGTATTCTTCCATCTTAGTCCTTCCACAAACACTCTCTTATTTCTTACATCGTAGTCCTTCTCATTAACTTGTATTCGTCTTTCACTTTACGTCTTCCCTCACTTTCTATCACTCTTGAAGGAGGGCAGGCTCACTGTGCATCCCTTGCTATCGCTCCCTCACTCTCCTTCTCACTTTCCCTCTAAGACAATGACTACTTACTATGTGACTTCATTTACTGAACTCAAATTCTGTCTTAGATCCCTTTTGTATGGACCAATGAAGTGAAAATCATTCGAGGAGGATATGTTATGCACATGGCTGCTTGATTTGAACTCAGCGGAAGAGGTGAATATCCCTAGCTTTCTTTTTTGCTTCTTTTAATCAAGTACTTATGCTAACGAGTTAAATTGGGAAATCCGACTGTTTACAAGAGCATGTACATCAAGTTTGAAGCTCATATATTCATGTCCATGTGTGACACTTGGCTTCATCTGAGCCAAGTCTAGTGCAACCCGTACCCACAGCTTTGGCGATGAAATTGACTGTGCAGGTGGGCTCTGACACCGATTGATGCCTCTTGGAGCTTCTTGTGCCAAACAAGTCTATCTCCAACTCTATACTAAGTTGATCTCCTATATCATCATCGTACTCTGGCATCATACGTTCACCATAGACTTGATCATCTTTTTCAATAAAGTCAGGTGATTCTTGATTATCGTCATCTTCTTCCTTAATATCATGATCTCCATCTTCCTCCCATATGATGTCATTATGCACATCTTCCTCTTGGCTCATATTGTGATCTTCATCTTCTTATCTAAATCCATCTGGATCAATTGGATCTAGCATTGGTAGTGGCATCTCCATATCCACATCTCTATCTTCAAAAATTTGCTTACTTCGTGGTGCAACTTGGATCACATACCACCATCTTGGATCAAAACGATATGGATGAAAAACCACCTATATTGAAGATGGGTGCCAAATGCCATCAATTATATGAAACTATGCTTAAGTACATGTACCATTGATATTTAAAAATAAAAGATTCAATTAATTAAATCATTAGTATGCACCTGCTCACAATACTCAGGAAGAACAAAGACTGTCGTAAATAGTTCTAAACCATTTTACATCAAGAATGAAAATACTAAATCATTTGAAATCAACTTCATAGATTTTGTGTATGGTCCCACAATAATCCAACTGCGAGGAGAGAAGATTGGTATTCGAAGCACTTGCTCGGCTATCTTGTGTGAAGTTAGCCATGACTCCACAATCATACGTTACTCTCTTTCAATCAATGTGTTCCACACAAAAATGTCATTGGTATGTCTAGGAGCTCTAGATATATCAGACCCACACTCCTGTCCATAAGATCTGTAACTTCTCTATCAAAGGTACCATGTACATGGCCTAAGCCTCGAACATCACGTGCATTGCCCTTAAAAATAGAATCCATTATGTCCACCATACCCTCCTCATCATTTGGCACATCCGGGAGACTATACTCCTTCTCAAAGTGGGATATGCACACCACCCTCCTCATCTTGTCTCAAGGTTTTGTGTAAATATAAGATCTTGTCTCAAGATTTCGTGTCGTGTATGTAGGCAATATTAATCACGAACTCAAATAGCAATGACTTTTCAATGATCCATCACCACATGCACCACCAACGGTAGGTACTGGTTTGGGCTCCTCCCCATACATCCTCAAGTGGTGCATGACAATACAGTGTTGATGTCATACTTTTCACTTGCAATGAGTGCAATGACAATACAACCTCTCCGTAAGCCATACTCCTTCTCAAAGTGTGAAGGTATGTACATAAACTCAAATAGCATTGACTTTTCGATGATCCATCACCACGTGCACCACCTATAGTGGGTACTCGTTTGGGCTCCTCCCCATACATCCTCAAGTGGTGCATGACAATACGGCATTGATGTCGTACTTCTCGCTTGCAATGAGTGCAATGACAATACAACCTCTCCATAAGCCACTCTGGCTCCCGAGCATTGGCGCATCATCTGACAAGCTTCCACTCGTCCTTTCCATCTGCACACCTCCAAAATCACAACACAAAATGCAAGGAAATTTATTAAGATCCAAAAAATAGCCACCCATGAGCTCCTTCCCTCTCTTCTCAGATCAAGTGCCTTGTTTCGTCGCTATATAGCGACGCTTTTAGGGTATAAGTATATAGCGACACTTTTATGGTATAAGTGTCGCTATATCGCAACCTTTAGGGTATAAGTGTCGCTATATAGCGACCTTTAGGGTATAAATGTCGCTATATAGCAACACTTATACCCTAAAGGTTGCTATATAGCGTCACTTTTAGCAACCTTTAGGGTATAAGTGTCGCTATATAGTGACACTTATAACCTAAAGGTTGCTATATAGCAACACTTTTAGGGTATAAGTGTCACTATATAACGACTGACTAGTGTCGCTATACAGCGACGTTGGGGGACTAAAACTCAAAACCCCGCACGACGCTGTCTTTCACAACTCTATTGCGAGAAAAGCAAAATTCTCTCCTCCAATGTTATATTCGGCGCTCACTTTCCTCCTCTATTCCCCACACTCCTCACCCCTACCAAGCCCCTCTCCCATTAACACTTGTGCTCCCTCTCCACCCTCCTCCCTCTCTACTTGTGTGAAAGAAAGTTTTTCAAGAATGTGTGTCTCTTTAAGCAATGTAGGTTCATTTTTTGTGAGATTTGATTTTGTGAGTGTTGAAGCATGTTTCTCCTTGCATTGCTAAGCCTATGTGCTAATTTTCATGCTTGATTTTCAGAGATTAAGGACAAAAAACGAGATTTGCTCTTCTCTTTTTGGTATTTCTCTTTCTCCTCTTTCCCTTCCTTTCGGTGCTTTCTTCTTGTTTGTAGGCTTATGCTTGTCTCCTCAATCCAATCCCTTTGGAAAGTTGCTTCTCCAAACTCCTCCTTCCTCTAACTAGTTATCTGAAAAATGGTATGTTTCCTCTCTTTTGTAGGACCAGTCCATGAAACACCGAGCGGGACTTCTCCAAGTAAGAAAGTGCTTCCTCTTTTTTCCTTTTTTAGTTTTTGTTATTTGCATTGGCCTATAGTTAGTGCTTTAAGCGCTAGTTGCAATGATGGGCATAGGAACCCTTTCTTCCCCTCTCTTCTCTTGTTCCCTCTTCTTCCCCTCTTTTCCTCCCTCTTTCCCCCCTCTTTCCCTCCCTCTCTTATTTCCTCTTCTTCCTCTCTTTTCTTCTTTTCCCCTCTCTTTTTTCATTCTCTTTTCCCCTCTTCCTCCTCTTCTTTTCCCCTCTCTTATTTCCTCTCTTTCATCCTCTTTTCTCTTCTTTTCATAACCATATGCATTTGCCTATGCTTATGCATGAGCATATGCTCATATGCTCATATGCTTTTCCCCTCTATTTTTTTCTTCTCTTTTTCCCTCTTCCTTATCTTATTTTACACTCTCTTATTTCCTCTCTTTCATCATCTTTTCTCCTCTTTTCATAAGCATATGCATTTGGCTATGCTTATGCATGAGCATATGCTCATATGCTCATGCATAAACATATGCATATGCTTTCTCTTTTTTCCTCTCTTTTCTTCTTTTCCCCTTTCTTTTTTCATTCTTTTTCCCCCTCTTCCTTTCTTTTTTTTTGAGCATTCTAGTTTTTTTGTGACGAGGAAGGCTGTGCATTTGAGGGGTTGAAAGGCTTCTGTTGAGCTTTGTTCCCCTACTATTGTCGGTTTCCCTGCTGGTTTCCCTGTCGGTTTCCTTGCAAGTTTCCCTGTCGGTATCCTTGCAAGAGTTTCCCTACCGTTTTCCTTCTGTTTCCCTTGCCAATTTCCCTTTTGGGTTTGAGAATGATTGCCCTGACCATTTCCCTTCATGTTTTGTCCATTTGCTTGGTTTTTTGGTTTTCCATGGGCTTGGGGATTCTTTTTCTGGTTTCCCTTACCTGTACTCTCTGCTATAGATTTCTGCATTTGTTTTACTTGTGCCTGCACTTGCTTTTGAACTTGTTGCCTCACCATCTTGGCAATAGATTCCTCTCTGGGTAAGTTTTCATCTTCTCCCATTGCTTGATCCTATGCCTCTCTATGCTTAGTGAAGGCATTCTGTTTGATCTCACTGTTGAGGAGGCTGGTAATCTTGAAATTGTTGATGGCATTTCTAAAATCTCGAACCAACTAATTGTGCCATTTCTTGGTAGTGTTTTCCCAAAGGATTTGTGGTGTGTCAAGTAGGTTTAGATCAGTCATCAAAGCCAAAATTTCACAAAGGCTAGCCTTAAAAGTCTGAGGGTAGTCCAAGAGCTTTATCTCTAAATTGAAGACTGTGAGTTTTTGGGCTTCAATAAGCGCATCATGGCATTTCATCCTGTACTCATTGCATAGGGTTGTCAAATATTGTTGCATCGCAGTCTCTGGGCTGCATCATCTGGCACTAAGAGTCGTGGTGGTTTTAACTTCCGACTATTGGGAACTGTACCTTCCTGCTTCTGCTCTTCAAGCCTTTTACAAAAGCTCTTAGCCCTGTCTAGTGCTTGGAATATCTTTTTGTACTCTTCAATGGGCTTTCTAAGAAAATCTGAGCAATCTAAAGGTAGCTTGATAGCTTCCAAGAAAGTAGTTAGGGTACTCGCAATGGCGTCAGTTGCGTCTCGACGACGCTTCTGTCGATTTCCAACAAGATGCTCATGGACAAAAAAGATGGCCAAGAGCACACATGGTACATGAACAAATTGATGTTCAAGTACTAAACATTCAAGCAAGCGAATAGTACATGAGCAACAAGTTGCACAAGTACCCCATACAAGAGCAATACATGAACAACAAAGTTGCACAAGTACCTCACACAAAGACACAAAGACACGAGAGAGACAAAAATGCTTGTTTTATTATAAGAGAATTGCTTGCTCCAAACTAGTTTCACTTGATCTCTCAAGCTCTTCAGTGGAGCAACTCTTGAGATGTGATACAAGAATGAGAGTCTGTCTCTTTATATAGAAGTGGGGAGGGCTAGTGTTTGCACCATTGTATATGGTATAAGTCTTTCAACTTTGCATAGGACTCAAAACGAACCCAATCAAGGCTCCGTCTGGTGCAAAATGATGCTGACAACCAATACAATCTTTTTGATAAAAAATCCAAAGACGCCCGTTTGGACATTCTAGATGCCTCATAAGGTGTGTGTTGCTCACGGCTAGCGATCTGACTAAAAAAGGCCATAACTGACTCAAAATGGACCCGATCAAGAAGCCGTCTGGTGCAAAAAGAAGCTGACAACCCGAACTATCTCTTCACCAAGAAATATTTCACGATGACTCGGATATTCTAGGCATCATGTGGGGCCCACATTGCTGTTGAGTCATGATTTCACGAAAAATGATCGCAAATTCCGTGGATTTCTCCAACAAATGAGGGGAGGAGGTAGATGCTTTAGCTTAGGACGATTTCTGCAAAGCCGATGAAGTTCAGGGTTTAGGGTGGCCCCAAGCTTTAAAGCTTTTGTGAACTTTGAATAGTCCAACTTAACAACCAGGGGGTCTTTTTACCTGTCTGACTTTTTCGTTTAGAAGTAATGCCAAGTAGAGCTGTCCTCATGCTGTAGGAGATTTTTTGGAAACATTTGTGCAAAACTTTGCTTGGGTACCCTCGAGCCCTCAACCGGTTATAGAAGAGCAATCTTATGTGTTTGTAACCCTTGGGAGTGCTCTCTCTCATGACGTATTGACAAAGTTCTCCTATGATGAAAGGCTCTTTTTGATGCTACGGATGCCAACAGGAGTATGGAAGGTACTGATACCTATTAAGTGCCTTCTGATGGCAGGCAGTTGAGGGTTTTCTTGAGTGACAAAAGTTTGGTCCTTTGTAAAATTGGATGTCCAAGATGTCAACGGAGTCCTTGGACGTACGAGGAGTGATTTTGATGTGCTGTTGGAAATCTGAATCATAATTGACTAAGAAATCCTAAAGCTGAGAAATCGACCCATTCCAAATGTCGAAAGCGTCATCAATGTAGCATCTATAATAGAGAAGTTCTGAAAGTGGTTGCCTGGTAAACCGCATATTCTCCATGTGACAAAGAAAAAGCATGCATAAACGACCGCAAAATTGCTTCCCATGGCCGTTCCTCTAATCTAATGCCAAAAAGTGCCGTTAAACTATAAGTAATGAAACTTAAGGGTAAGAGTGGCCAATGACATTGTAAGGTGAACTTGTGTGATTGAGAATTCCTTCTAAATCATTTCCTGCAAGGTGAGAGTCCCTCATCAGTGGGAATACTGACATACAAGGATTCCATTTCGAAAGTGAAACAAAATGAAATATTCTGGTAAAGTTAAGTGAGAAATCTCTTTGAGCAGTGTAACAGAGTCTTGGACATGTTGCTTCTATTTCAAAAGTACAGGTAGGAGCTGATGATGAAGCCAAGAAGGAGTATGCTAAAAAATATAACCATTCTAAGAGCAAATGGGTCTTCCAACCAGTGTTGGCTTATGAATTTTTGGCAAGAAATAAAGAGTACAAATCCTGTAACCATTTTGTGGTTCTTGTAAGATGTAATCCTTCTCTTTTTTGGAAAGAAAAGTAGCTCTGTCTACAGGACAATGATCTAGAGGATTCCAATTAGGATTACGTACCCTAAAAGGAGAGATCCGATCATCGTTAGAGGACTTAAAGAACCACCTGAGATGCATCTGTCTAGCAAAGAGTTCGTACTTAGTGAAGATGCTAGATGGAGGGCAAGGTTTAGGCAGAGGGATGTAGTTTAGACCTAAGCCTAAGAGTTTCTTTCCTGCAAAAGACAGCTTGTACTGGGAAAGATTGCGTACAGAGGTATTTGTAACCCTACAATCTACTTTCGAAGGAGTCTTTCTACTGAAAAGAATCAAAGTGTAGAGAGAGGAATTTAGTAGCAGGAGTCAGAAAATTTGCCTCTCAATGCAATTTCTTCTGAAAGGAGGAACCGAAGCATTTCTCTATGTGTTGCGCGAGGTGCTTCGTGATCTAGGCCCTTTCTGTTGTTTTCCCAAACCAGACCTTTGGGCATACCGGCTTGTCTTTGAAGAGGAAGGCTATGCATTGGAGGGGGTGGAAGGCTTGCATCTCTATTGAGGATGATTGTTGCACTGTCCGTTTCCTTGATTTTGGCCATTTCCCTGCTTTTAAACATGGTGGCAGTTGTTTGGATGGTCTCCTTGCCTGATTACCTACTTGTGTCCTTGGTTGCTTTGGTTGTTGCTTGGTACATTTCCCTGCTTGTTTCTCTGTCTATTTCCCTGCTTGTTTCCTTGATTCTTTTTTGTACCCTTGCCTTTTTCTTGAGGCTGTTTGATTGTTTGCTTCCCATTTTTTGACTTCTGCTATGGAGAGAGTTTTTGAAGCTATGCTTGAACCTCATTGTGGATCAATTACGCAATGGATTCTTCTCGAGGCAGAGTCTCTGCATCTTCCATAGCAGTCTCTTATGTTGCTTGTCTGGTAGATTGTGCCGTCTCTTTAATGCCTTCTTGTAGACATCTTTTGATGGTCCAAGCGTTGATGGCATCTTTGAACTCAACACTAACTTCAAAATGCTAGCTCTTGAGCTGCTTTGTCCACGTAGTAGTGCTCACACCAATAAGTCTGATATCTGTAAGCTTGTTGATGAGCTGTTGTAGCCTTTCCGTGAAACAACTACAATAGTCTAAGTATTCCTTATCAAGTGATGCAGTTGTCACTGCTTGAGATTGAATAAGAGAATCTAAACAAGATTGCTTGTAGGCCTCAGTGTGAGCTTTCAATTGGAGTTCTAGATTGGCTTGAGCAATAAGATCTGGCACTTTGAGTTTGGGAGGCTTCAATTTGAAGCTTTTGGGGACCTCTTCTTTAGTGCGTTGTGCCTGCAATTTTATGAGAAAAGCATTGGCACGTTCCCTACCTTGTGTGATCCTCTTGTACTCCTCTATGGACTTTTTACAAAAGTCTGTAAGCTGAGGTGGCATTCGAGGATCGGTTACGTGCTTAAAACTGTGTCTTGTGTGAAAAAAGTGCTTGTGAAGTGTGCGTAGGATCTTAAAGTTATAAGAGTGCATGAATAAGGTAGAATACTCAAGTACTAGACACATAAGAAAGCAACCGAATGCTCATCGACAAAAAAGATGGCCAAGAGCACACATGGTACATGAACAAATTGATGTTCAAGTACTAAACATTCAAGCAAGCGAACACTACATGAGCAAAAAGTTGCACAACTACTCCATACAAGAGCAATACATGAGTAGCAAAGTTGCACAAGTACCTCACACAAAGACACAAAGACATGAAAGAGACAAAAATGCTTGTTTTATTACAAGAGAAGTGCTTGCTCCAAACTAGTTTCGCTTGATCTCTCAAGCTCTTTAGTGGAGCACCTCTTAAGATGTGATACAAGAATGAGAGTCTCTCTCTTTATATAGAAGTGGGGAGGGGTAGGGTTTGCACCATTGTATATGGGATAGGTCTCTCAACTTTGCATAGTATAGCCCATGGGATACAAGGTACAAAAAAGCTCATAAATGAGTCAAGACGAACCCGATGAAGGTGCCATCTACTATAAAATGATGTTGAGAACCAGTATAATCTTTTTGCTAAAAAATCCAACAATGCCGTCTAGACGTTCCGGATGCCTCGTAAGGTGTGCGCTACTCTCGGCTAGCGATTTGACTAAAAATGGCCATAACTGACTCAAAATGAACCCGATGAAGAAGTCGTCTATTGTGAAAAGAAGCTGAGAACCAGAACTATCTCTTCACCAAAAAATATTTGACGGTGACTATTATATCCCAGGCATCATGTGGGGCCCACATTGCTAATGAGTCATGATTTGACAAAAAAAGATTGCAAATTCCGTGGATTTCTCCAAAAAATGAGAGGACAAGGTAGATGCTTTAGCTCACCACGCTTTTGACAAAGCCGATGAAGTTTAGGATTTAGGGTGGCCCCAAGGTTTAAAGCTTTTGTGAACTTTGAATAGTCAAGCTTAAGAATCAGGGGGGTCCTTTTAACTGTCTGACTTTTTTCGTTAAGAAGTAGTGCCAAGTAGAGCTATCCTCATGCTATAGGAGATTTTTTGGAAACATTTATGTAGAACTTTGCTTGGGTACCCTCGAGCCCTCAACCGATTATAGAAGAGAAATCTTCTGTGTTTGTAACCCTTCGAAGTGCTCTCTATCATGACGTATCGATGAAATTCTCCTGTGATGAACGACTCTTTTTGATGCTACGGATGCCAAGGGGAGTACGGAAGGTACTGATACCTGTTAAGTGCCTTCTGATGGCAGCCAGTTGAGAGTTTTAATGAGTGACAAAAGTCCAGTCCTTTGTAAAAATGGATGTCCACGATGTCAACAGAGTCCTTGGGAGTACAAGGAGTGATTTTGATGTGCTATTCGAAATCTAAACTATAATTGCCTAACAAATCCTGAAGCTGAGAAATCGACCCATTCCAAATGCTGAAAGCATCATCAATGTAGCATCTGTAATAGAGAAGTTCTAAAAGTGGTTGCCTGGTAAAGTGCATGTTCTCCATGTGACAAAGAAAAAGGCATGCATAAACGGCCGCAAAATTGCTTCCCATGGCCGTTCCTCTAATCTGATGCCAAAAAGTGCCATTAGACTCCATTAGAAAAAAAGGGAGCTCATTTTGGGGCCTTTTAGAAGAGAGAGAAAATAGGCTCTCAACCAATCAGGAGTGGGCCAACGTAACGTTGAAAATTCAACAAAAGAAGATGAAAATAAGAAAAAGAAATAGTACTATATGTTCGCAGAAGCATGTCACATTAATGAGGTGATCTGATTTGAATCTTTTAAAAATTTATTTTCTGTGTAGAATTTGGTGATTCTGACACCGCAGACGCGTCCAGAACGGCTCAAAACCCCAAAAACGTTACTGGAAACGCTGGAATCGGACATTCGGAGGCCTGGAAATGGCCAAAAAAGGCCGAAAAGTGAGATATGTAGCAAAACGCGATTTGGCACCTTTTGAGTTTCCAACGTTTTTGGGTTTCCAGTGCCGTTTTTGGGTTTTTGAGCCATTTCGGACGCGTCTACGGTGTCAGAATCACCAAATTCTGCATAGAAAAGTGTTGCTCTTATATGAACATTGAATGTAAAGCATGTGAAAGAATATATTTATTCCTTTTCACACTGACATTTCTCACGCAAGTATCCATATTTTCTTGCTTTTGTAGAGAGAGAAAAGAGAAAATAGTAAATTTCTTACAGGGCCCCAAAATGAGCTCCCTTTTTTCCTAATAGTAAGCAATGAAACTTAAGAGTAAGAGTGGTCAATGACATGATAAGGAAAACTTGTGTGATTGAGAATTCATTCTAAATCATTTCCTGTAAGGCGGAGAGTCCCTCATTAGTGGGAATACTAGGATATAGGGATTCCACATCGAAAGTGAACAAAATGAAATCTTCTGGTAAAGTTAAGTCAGAAATCTCTTTGAGCAGTGTAACAGAATCTTGGAAATGTTGCTTCTGTTTCAAAAGTACATGTAGGAGCTGATGATGAAGCCAATAAGAAGTATGCTAAAAAATGTAACCATTGTAAGAGCAAATGGGTACAAATCCTGTAACCATTTTGTGAATTTTTGGCAAGAAATAAAGAGTGCAAATCCTGTAACCATTTTGTGGTTCCTGTAAGATGTAATCCTTCTCTTGTCTGGAAAGAAAAGTAGCTCTGTCTGTGACATACTTTAACGTGTCTTTGAGTTCTTGCAGATTAACCTCTGTGACCTGTCGATACACTGCTGTGTTAGAAAGTTGCCTTGCTCCCTCTTCCAGGTACCAAGATTTGTCCAAGATGAGTAAGCCCAAGTTCTTATCTGCAGATTTAATGACAATGTATGGGTTCCTTTGGAGACTTCGAGAGGCTTGCCCTAAGGTTTTGTTAAGCTTAGGAAATTTGAGGTATTGTTTGGAAGAGATGTTTTCGGACAAAATATTCCGACCCAAAGTGAATATTCTCCAAGGCAAGACAATGATTTGGAGGATTCCAATTAGGATTAGGTACCCTAAAAGGAGAGATCCGATCATCGTTAGAGGACTTGAAGAACCACCTGAGACGCATCTGTCTAGCAAAGAGTTCATACTCAGTGAAAATGCTAGATGGAGGGCAAGGTTTAGGCGGAGGGATGTAGTTTAGACCTAAGCATAAGAAATTCTTTTTTGCAAAAGACAACTTGTACTAGGAAAGATTGTGTATAGAGACCCTACAATCTACTTCCGAAGGAGTCTTTTTGCTGAAAAGAATCAAGGTGTAGAGAGAGGGATTTAGTAGCGAGAGCGAGAAGATTCACCTCTCTCGACACAATTTCTTCTGAAAGGAGGAACCGAAGCATTTCTCTGTGTGTTGCGCGAGATGCTTTGTGATCTGTGCCCTTTCTCTTGTTTTCCCGAACCAGACCTCTGGGCATACCGGCTTTTCTTTCAAGAGGAAGGTTGTGCATTGGAGGGGGTGGTGGAAGGCTTACATCTCTGTTGAGGACAATTGTTGCGCTGTCCATTTCCATGCTTTTGGCCATTTTCGTGCTTCTGAACATGTTGGCGATTGTTTGGACAATTTTCTTGCCTGTTTACCCGCTTGTGCTGTTGGTTGCTCTGGTTGTTGCTTGGTACATTTCCTTGCTTGTTTAGGCCTTGCACATGGCACACCTTCAACAAGCGATCTCCAGCAGTGTCAACAAGTGCCCATGCTCCTCGTTGTCAATGCAGAAGATGTTGGAGCATTGGCTTTGTATCCATACTTATCTGCTGTTGATACGAAGAGGTTTTTGGTACCCTTGCCTTTTGCTTGAGGCTGTATGATTGTTTGCTTCCCGTTTTTTGACTTCTGCTGTGAAGACAGATTTCGAAGCTGTGCTTGAACCTCGTCGCGGATCAATTGCGTAATGGATTCTTCCTGAGGAAGTGTCTCTACATCTTCCACAGGAGCCTCTTGTACTACTTGTCTGGTAGATTGTGCCATTTCTTTAATGCCTTCTTGTAATCATCTTTTAATGGTCCAAGCATTGATGGCATCTCTGAACTCAACACTGACTTGAAAATGCCAACTTTTGAGCTGCTTTGTCCACGTAGTAGTGCTCACACCAATAAGTTTGATATATGCAAGCTTGTTGATGAGCTGTTGCAGCCTTTCCGTGAAACAACTACAATAGTCCGAGTATTCCTTATCAAGTGATGCGGCTGTCACCGCTTGAGCTTGAATAAGAGAATCTAAACAAGATTGCTTGTAGGCCTCAGTGTGAGCTTTCAATTGGAGTTCTAGATTGGCTTAAGCAATAAGATCTGGCACTTTGAGTTTGGGAGGCTTCAATTTCAAGCTGTTGGGGACCTCTTCTTCAACGCATTGTGCCTGCAATTTTACGAGAAAAGCATTGGCACGTTCCCTACCTTGCGTGATCTTCTTGTACTCCTCCATGGACTTTTTGCAAAAGTCTATAAGCTGAGGTGGCATAAGAAGATTTGGAGAGGAAACATTTTCACGTGCTGGTGATTGAGAGCATCCTCTTTCATGTCAAGGGGGTCTACTATCCGATCGATCATCACGAGGACGTTTCCTTACAAGCTTGACATCATAGGGACGATTGTCGATGGCAATAAACTCCGGCATGATAAAGTTTAGGATTAAAAATGCTGTGATGGAGTGCTGCAAAGACAAATCGTGTTAAATAAATTGTTGGCGAGTTGCGGTAGCAAAATGGTAGATGCAACAGCAAAAAATGAAATTTTCGAGGACCGATTACGTGCTCTTAAAAAATGTGTGAAGAAAGTGCTTGTGAAGTGTGTGTAGGTGCTTATAGTTCTAAGAGTACATGAGTAAGATAGAATACTCAAATACTAGACACATAAGAAAGCAACCAAATGCTCATGGACAAAAAAGATGGCCAAGAGTGATGGGATATCTCAAGGTGTATGCCCCAGGCACACCTTGGTTTCTATGTGTGTGTGCTAGAGGCACAGTTAGGTGCCCATAAGCACTGTTAGGTGGTGGTAGATGCCACATAGGATGATTGAGAGAATCTAGGAGCTGATTGAGGATGTGATTGAGGAGATGATTGTGGAGCTTGGTGGCTCATGTAGAGGTGCCTACATATGGACCTCACCTTTCTTCATTCCATAAGCAAGCAAGCAAGCATTCTCATTTTGTGTTCAACTTCATGCTTTCCTTTCAGTTCTTCAACATGGTATCATAGCACTATGATCCTCCTTGAGCCCATTTATGCCATGTCATCATCTTCTTCTTCTCCATCTTCTTCTTCTTCATCTTCACCATTTCTTCCCCAAACTTGTGAGAGCTTGTTCTCCCTCGTCGTTTCGCCATTCTCCAAATCCTCTGAGCTCTAGACTCCTCGTGTATGGGCAAACTTCCACCTGCAAAGAATTAAAGAATGATTGTCGCTGCTGGTCGCCATTCCCCAAATTTTGTCGAAGCTCTCTGTCGTGTATTCTCCTTATCTGCTCCACCTCTTTCTAATTTCTTTTAGGGAAAGCTTCTCCATACTTTGGACTCTCTTGTGTTCAAGTTTGAGTAGCAATGGCTATATATTCGAGGAGAACAAAGCCAAAAACCACCCAGTCGACTTTGATGATGTTCTAGCCAGCAACATCACATGACATTTCGTCTGACCCCTACACCAGAAATTTGCCCATTTGTGAGCTTTCATTTGAGCCAAAAAGCCCTGTTTTCTTTGCTCTGAAGAAGGAGATACAAGCCCTCCAAGTTCAGGCCTCTGTTTTGGACAGTTTTGACAATGTTGTGAGTTTGATGCTACTTTAGCATTTTTTATGTTTTAAAGTGTTGAATAGCATCAGTATAATTATGGCTACAACTTTCCTTTAGGTTGTTATACTTGGATTTGCTTGGAATACTTTCATTTAGCCACCTCTATGAAGCATGCAAGTTGAAGCATCATTTCCATTATGATTTGTAGTATGGAATTTGGTGACAAGTCTTTGCTACACTAAATGCTTGTACTTTGAAAGCTTTTCAACTCTTTCTAGCCTTGTAAAAGAGTAGACATTGCCCAATTTGGGTTAGACTCTCTCATGGCTACCTTCTTGAATATTGATAAGTTCAATGGTAAAGGCTTTCACACATGGCAGATGAAAGTTAAGTTTGCATTGATAAGGGAAAACCTCTGGGGGCTTGTGAAACCTACTTCAACTTCTTCTTCAACAGTCTCTAATGCTGGAGAATCCTCAGCTCCTACACGCCCGACACGAGATCCTGCTAGAGAGGAGAAAGCCTATGGCATTATTGCTCTTGGCTTAGGAGATGACTATATTCATCACATTTCTGATTTGGAGTCTCCTTCTGAAGCTTGGCAGAAGCTTGATATTATTTTTGGTGCTAGCTCTTACATCTCAAAATTGTCACTTAAGATTGCTTTCTTTGAATTGAAGATGGCTAGTGGCACTCCCTTGCCTGCCCATGTCAATCACATGCAGAGTCTCATGACTCAACTTGCTTCTATCAACTCTCCAATCACTACAAATGATGCAATGGCAGTATTACTCAAAAGTATGCCTGAAGATTATGATCATGTTGTTACCACTTTAAAAAATCTTCCTAATCCTACTCTTGAAGGTCTTATTACTGTTCTTCAGGAAGAAGAAAGGCACATGGAACTCCGGAGAGGCAATGACACAGCCTATGCCATAAAAACTCAAAAGGGCAAGTTTTCACCTTGCAAACATTGTGGGAAGACTAATCACCTCTCAAAAGTTTGCTTCAAGATCAAAAGGGGGTAGGGTTTAGGGTTTAGGGTTTGGGGGTTAGGGTTTAGGATTTAGGGTTTAGGGTTTAGGGTTTGGGGGTTAGGGTTTAGGGTTTAGGGTTTGGGGGTTAGGGTAGGGTTTGGGAGTTAGGATTTAAGGTTTAGGGTTTAGGGTTTGGGGGTTAGGGTTTAGGGTTTAGGGTTTAGGGTTTAGGGTTTAGGAGTTAGGGTTTAAGGTTTAGGGAGTTAGGGTTTAGGGTTTGGGGGTTAGGGTTTAGGGTTTAAGGTTTGGGGGTTAGGGTTAAGCATTTAGGATTTAGGGTTTAGGGTTTGGAGGTTAGGGTTAAGGGTTTAGGGTTTAGGGTTTAGGGTTTGGGAGTTAGGATTTAGGTTTAGGGTTTAGGGTTTGGGAGTTAGGGTTTAGGGTTTGGGGGTTAGGGTTTAGGGTTTAGGGTTTAGGGGTTAGGGTTAAGGGTTTAGGGTTTAGGGTTTAGGGTTTGGGAGTTAGGGGTTTAGGGTTTAGGGTTGTTATTGGTTAGGGTTGAGGGTTGAGGGTTTAGGGTTTAGAGTTGTTTTGGTTTACGGTTTAGGGTTTAGGGTTTAGGGTTGTTATTGGTTTACGGTTGTTATTGGTTAGTGTCTGATTAAATTTTCAAACAAGATCTAGATTTTTAAATCATTAATAAAGTAGATTTTTTAGAAGAGACTATAATGGTTGTTACAGCTTATTTGCAAAGGAAACTCACAAAGGAGATGGCTACAAAATTTATTCTGGGGATCGAGGTGATTTTATGTTGCAAAAGAGAAGTAGTTGCATTTGCTACAATCCATGAAAGTGATCCAAATTCTATTTATCACTTTAGAAGACTTGGCGAAGATAAGGTGGCGGTTATCGTATCAAGGATTCTTAGTGCACATGTTGAGCTAAAGCATAAGTGTGGGGATATGGAAATCCTTAGAGATGTTATGCCCTATAATACTTCCAACAAAGCATTTATTGCATGGGACAGAGATGAGACTTATCCAACACATGTCATCAGGAATACAAAGTGCATATCTTTGGATTTTAGAGTGGGAGATATTTTACAAATGTTATCATTTGCAAATAAGAATGTAGCAGAAGGTCAAGTCTTGGGATTTGAACAAGTGGAACATTGGACATTTGCGCAGATGAGAATTCAAAAAGTTACTGATGATGGTATGGATGATAACTCAATGTCATTGGATGATCCCTACTATGAGGTAGGTAAGGATTTGAGATGGAGCATGCAATTTTTAAAGAATGGAAAGACTCGGCATGTGGTTTTTAATGATAAACGTAATGTATACTACAACATCAAAGAATTGATAGAATATGCCAATGTACCAAGCTCTATTCCTTCGAAGATGGATGATTCCAATGCACTCAACTATAGCACTGACGTCTTATCAGAAGTCGATGAGTTCATTGGTACCGAGAAAGAAAAATATTTCACAAGTGATGCCTTATCCGGGGTGGATGAGTTCATGCACATTGAGAACTTGGGCAAAGATGTCAAAAGTGTTATATTTTCAAGCATGGATGGCTTCATGGATACTGATAAAGTTCTTGGAGTCAAACTAGGTAACTATGGAATTATGGAAATCATGCACGATAGTATAATGAGTGATGTTCTCTCTGGAGTAGAGGAGTTTCAAGACTATGGAGTTATGAAATCCATAGAAAGTGCATCAATGAGCGATGTTCTCTCAGGAATAGATGAGTTTGAAGATCATTCTAGACACTCTATCACCACTGACTATGGAGTTATGAAATCCATAGAAAGTGCATCAATGAGTGATGTTCTCTCAGGAATAGATGAGTTTGAAGATCATTCGGGACA
This sequence comes from Dipteris shenzhenensis, assembly GCF_047967505.1. NCBI lineage: Eukaryota > Viridiplantae > Streptophyta > Polypodiopsida > Gleicheniales > Dipteridaceae > Dipteris > Dipteris shenzhenensis. Next base: position 61,501,458 of record NC_141600.1, on the reverse strand, counting down.
CTCTAATGCCCTTGTGACAAGTGGTTCTATGATTGTTTCAAAAGTAGGGATGAGACCAACAAAGGACTATTCGGTGTTTGACTTTGATTGTAAACTTGTAAATGTTACAAATGGTTTGACGAATGTATCAAAAGGAAGGATGACAGCAACAAAGGAATATTCAGTATTTGACTGTCAGAGTGATAAGATCAAGGATGCAACATCTCATGAAAACAACGTGACAAATAAATCTTACAAGGAGAACTACACAAATGACAAAACATGTGTGCCTCAGGATCTATGGAGCACTCTAAGGTGGATGGAACCTATGTGGAGACACGATGAAGAGAGTGCTCATGACATGTAGCTCAAGTCAATTAGGTTCCAAGATAGATTAGCTTGGACTCATAAAGAGAATCTTGAGATAGTGCAAAAGTGCTTGATTGATATTACTTCAAATGAACCTCCCTTTTATAGGTGAGGGTACTCACATCCATTTGCTTGCTCACATGTGGGATATCTCCTCCATGCCATGTGGCAGCTTTCCCTTTACTCATACCTTTGCTCTACATGTGCTCATGGCACCACAACTCTCAACATCTCCCCTTGGTGCCATAATCCTTTGGCTACTGCAAGGTGGTCAAATGTGAGTTACATTCCATCACCTCCCCTTAGTGCATGCATTGCTACTTAAGGTGGTCAAGTGTGGATTTTACATGGCAATACCTTCCCTGGGTGCTTTCATAGCTACTCTCAGGTGGTCAGGGTTCATTTACAAAACATAGGCAAGGTTGGCAAGGGTTTTCGTTTCTCAATACATGTTGTTCCTGTCATTCTTCTCATGGCTTGATGACGATGTTGTGTAGTTGACCTGCTCGTCCTTCAATCTTCAATCTTCTTTCTTGTGTAGCTTCATGCATGATGCTTTGTTCTTCCATGTGCCTTGATGCTTTCTGTGTGGATGCCATGCTTCGTGCTATGGTCATCTCATGCACTTGTGCTTTTGGCATGCTTATGACAATGATGTGTGCATTCATGCTTTGATTTGTCATTTATTGCAAAGGTCTTACCAATTGATTTCTTTCAAGATTGGCAGTGTCTAATTGCATACAATGATTCTGATATGATAGACGCGTAGAGCTCAAAAAGATGACCACATTTCCTTTTTGGAGTGTGTCCAAATTCTTCTTGGATTGCAAGTTATGGCTTGTCGAAGATTCTATGAAGAAGAGAGCCTTTGATGATGTGGCACAGGGATTCACATGCTGAATTCCATACTGTGCTTAACAAGAGGCTGTGTGCTTAGAAGGCACTACTGACTGTGCATGCTGAAGTGGGAATCTTTTGACCCAACTAGGTAAACCCAAGGTTACATTCACTTTACCATGGTCCAACTTAACTTAACCACAGTTAAGGTTAACCAATCTTATCCACTTGTCAACCAAGATTATCTTAACCTAAGCAATCAAATAACTTAACCAACTTCTCTAACTATAGGAATGGTTCCAAAAATGCCACGTGTTAATTTTTGGTTAACCTTGCAAGAGATAAGGACTTTGAAGGTGCAGATAGATTGCAGCGACGACGGCTCACAGAGGATCGGGCTGAAGGTCATGTTGGCACGGTGTAGAGCACTCTCGTGGAGATTTCGTGGCTCGACGATTGTCGCTGCTCTTCATTGGAGACGTTCGGTGTTGGCCTGAGAGAGTCGACGGGCTGCTGGGTCTCATTGGGATGGGCTGCCGTGAGGTTTAGAGCCCGTGAAACGGGGAGTTTCAAGGTCGTTGGAGCATCGTTCATTGGTGGTCGTCAGACTGTAGAAGCTGGGATTCACGACTGAGCCCTCTGTTGCGTAGCTTCAAGCGGGTGGATTCCAAATTGTAGCTCAGGCGCTGAGTCTCCTATCAATTGCAAGAGCTCATGAGCATTGTTGCAGCTGTTAATGTTGAGGCTATGGAGGATAGGCATAGAAGGAGATGGTTGGCTAAGGTTGTAGAAGGCAAGGGGCCGTTGAAGTCCATTAGCCCGTTCAATGGAGCTGCATCAAGCAACTCCTACTCGCCGAACACTACAGCAAAAGTTACTAGCAGGCTCAGGCTAGCCAAGCCATTCTGCGCTCCAAGACTAGACTGTGTGTTCAAGAAACAAAGCTCAAGACAGCAGAGCATGCAACTACCTTAGTAAACGGCATCTTCACCTTGCATTGTGCAAAGTAGAACTCTCTTTAGATGGAAACTCTCCAAGAAGAACTCTCAAATCTCTCAGCAAGAAACACTCAAACTCACAATGAACTCAACTCTCTAAATGAAGAACTCTCAAGATCTAAAACTAATCTTACATTCTAAAACTAATCTAGGAATAGAAGCAATCCTAGTGAACTACTAATGAGCTAAACCTATGCTCTGATACCATGACAAAACATGTGTGCCTCAGGATCTATGGAGCACTCTAAGGTGGATGGAACCTATGTGGAGACATGATGAAGAGAGTGCTCATGACATGTAGCTCAAGTCAATTAGGTTCCAAGATAGATTAGCTTGGACTCATATAGAGAATCTTGAGATAGTGCAAAAGTGCTTGATTGATATTACTTCAAATGAACCTCCCTTTTATAGGTGAGGGTACTTACATCCATTTGCTTGCTCACATGTGGAATATCTCCTCCATGCCATGTGGCAACTTTCCCTTTACTCATACCTTTGCTCTACATGTGCTCATGGCACCACAACTCTCAACAACAAATCCAAATAAGAATGTACAGAAGGTCCCAAAACGGACATACAGATGCATCAAAAGACAACGAGTCCAGGCAGATCTAGAAAAGCAACCAAAGAGAATAAGAGTAATGAATGAAGATGTTATGCTAAAAGCAATGCGATCTACATGCTGTAAGCGTACATGTATGCAATCCATTAACTTACATGACATCAAGGGTTGTAGAGAACATGTTTGGCAAAGGAAAGGAAGCAGAAGAAATGAATACCTACTCACGAGATTGTCTTGCTTTCTTGTAAATGATAAGAGAAGGCGAAGTTCAGAACATCAAATAAGGCCTCTTATAAATGGAAAAAGTATATGCAATAATGCATATCGCATTATTACAGGATTATCACATGGCACATATTGGAATTTGGCTAATAAAGCAAAGTATGGAGTTAAATTTAACATGCATGGAAACATAGGAAGGCCCAAAACAAGAGCCTCAATGGTTGCGGCAACAGCAATGTTGAAAGATTATATTTATGAAAATGCTTTACCGCAACCCCACCTATCAGAAATGCATCTTCCGATAGGTTTGACCAAAAAAGAAGTATTTAACTCTATTGGAGAAACACAGAGGCAAAGAGGGCATGCACCGGCATCTTTTCATACTTTGTATACTTGGAAAAAAAGCTTTGGACATGTTAAAATCCCAAAGAGGCAAAAAATGTCAAAGTGCAACGATTGTGATGATCCAAAGCGAGCACTTGAGAGTGCAACATCTCCAGAACAAAAAGAAGCTTACAAAAAAAAGAGAGAATTTCATCATGGACTTGTTCGACATTCTAGAATAAAATATGCATTTTGAAGCTATTTCTCACCCAAATGAGTACATGTGCATTATTGTAGATGGTATGGATCAAAATACAACAACATTACCTCGATTCGTTAACACTCCACCTAAGCTACAAGGCAAATACTTTTTAAAGACACATCTATGTGGAGTGTTAGTGCACGGATTTAAGTTTTTTGCAGACATATGGATTGATTCCTTGCATCTACACGATAGCAATCAAGTTGTAACATCCGTTATGAAGGCAATTCACAATGTACATGCAGAAAAAGATCGCCCACTAGCAACTTTGAGAGTACAAGCTGACAATTGCGGACGAGAGAATAAGAATGTACTCTTCTTTGCATTTTGCTCAATGCTAATCGCTCATAGAATCTTCAATGAGATTGAAGTTGGGTTTTTGTTGGTTGGGCACACACATGAGGATATCGATCAGGTATTTAGCACAGTTTCAAGAGAACCAAAACACAAGGACATGGATACAATGGATGACTTGATAAGAAAATGTGGGAGGCAAGTTGGTGGCCATAAGGAAGGAACAATATGCTCAATGGTTGAGAGGATGTATGATTGGAAGAGCTTTATTCTACCTTTCATACAAAAAGGTGGTGATGCCCTGATAGGTCATAGCGCTCCACACTATTCTTAAAGGATGAAAAACCAGTGATGCAATGGCAACACTATTCTCTTGATACAAAATGGGAACCTGAAGAACCTTACTCTCTCTTAACTTCAATCTTGAGCAAAGAAATGCATCCAACATGGGCTCCTATAAAAGAATTCAGCGAGAAATCCAAAGGTGAAATAGAAGGCTTAAAAGCTTTTATTGCATACAAACAGGAAATGCTTCGGAGATTTCGTGATTGGAAGCCCTCTTCGAAGGAACACACTACTGTTGTAATTAGCAAGACCTACCAATTGATAAAGGACCTTGCAAAAATGCGAGAAGATGATATTAAGGTAGAACAACCTTTATTTTGGCCAAATGTTGGTAATGACTTGTGTCCAGCATGTGGTCTCTTTTAAAATGAGTTTGAATCATTGCTCCCACGTCCATATTGTGGACCCAAGAAGAGAGAGTTTATGCCACAAATAGACATAGATGTCCATTTTTTTGTTGCAGTTCGACCATCGGATGATGAACATGAGAACGTGAAGTTTTGGGTTGCGAAAGTAGTTGACGTGAGCATGGATGACTAGGGGAGAGCTACAACATTTACAGCGGTATGGTATGAGCCAAGGGGTAGGAAGGAGAACCAAGATAACAGTACATTGTATAGTAGTTGTCTGATAAAAGAATGGGTCCCAAATCATGAAGCAATTTCAAGACTTTATGATATCACGTGAGTGTACAATAGGGGGGTTTTCTAAAATGAGGAATAAGCTTATACATTAGGGGTGGGGGCCCTTTTTATTTTTTCCGAATATTGAATTTAAGTTAGGGGGCGCATGCCATATTTAAGAGGGGGGGACATAGTATAGGCTACCTTGGGTAACTAGTCCGAATAAGTTTGGTTTTGTGTATGGTTTTAAATAGTGACAAGGAAAGTAGTCTAAAATTTCTTATTGTGTAATCTAAATTCTTGAGAAAGAACGTAGATTTAAGGAAAGGGCAGGACATAATAGAATTTTGGTGGTATCTTATAAGCTTAAATAGGGGTGTTTTATCATCCTACATGGATCTTAAATAGGGGGTTTTCTTGAAGTTCATGCACGCAGGTGACGTCCCCCTTTAATGAAGAGTGAATCCCCCGGGGTCAAAGAAAACAAAGAAGCACATGGGGTATGAAGTAGAAGACAAAATAAAATTACCGCAGCCAATTATTATGCACATTACAGAGTTCATAAAGATGCTCGCCCCGGAGGAAGTAGAAGGAGATAGCCCAAATGAAGAATGCCCATGATAACACCATTCAAATATCGAGAAAGAGTGAAGGTGGTGGTGGTTGTCAGATGAGAGTGAATGAAGATGGCACCCAAGTGACAAGTGACGACAAAAAGTGACATTTTGAACAAGCAAATGTTTGGATCGCTCATTTCTATGATCATGATAGAAAACGACATTCAAACAAGCAAATGTTTGGATCGCCCATTTGTACTAAACTCATTATAAAGGAAAAATTAAATTATTGAAAAGGCCACAGGAGATCCTTTGTACAAAGACTCATCCAGAGCAATATTTGTTGTAAAACTTATGACATGATAATGTAAAATTACAAGCATAGCTATTGCTATTTTTTGGAGTACAAAAGAGGCTTCCATCATGTCTCATGTCTATATAAACCTTTTAATTTCTTGAATATTCAAGAGTGTTATAGTTTTCTGCATTGAAAGTAAAAAGAGTCTTACAGGTCTCTTATATATACATTTTTAAAATGTTGTGAATCCTCAATAGCATGGTTTTTCATGGATTTAAACTAATAACTCGGATTTTTTATTTTAAGAATATGATTCTTATAAACAAGAAATACAAATTTAGCATTTAATAGTAGTTTTTGCATTATTTGTACAACATTGTAGAGAGATATTTTGAAATGTCTTATGTGAAAATGATAGTGCCAGAAAGTAAACTTTTGATTCTCGAATGACAGTTTCATAAAGTAAACTTTTCATTTGAGAAGGATTTTAAGGAATAGTCCAAAAGTAGACATATGAGTCCAAAATTAATGAAATAAGTGTTTAAGGTAGAATACTCAAGTATTAAACACAAAACTAAGCAACCAAAACCTCATGGACAAAAAGATGGCCAAGAGCACACACTGTACATGAACAAATTGATGTTCTAGTACTAAACAATCAAGCAAGCATGAAGCAGTACTACATGAGCAAACAAGTTGCACAAGTACTCACACACAAGAGCAATACATGAGCAACAAAGTTGCACAAGTACCTCACACAAAGACACAAAGACACAAGAGAGACAAAAAGAGATAGAAAATCCTCTTTGTATTACAAATGGGTGCTTTGTTCCAACCTAGTTTCGCTTGATATTCTCAAGCTCATTATTGGAACACCCAAAATGTGAGAATACAAATGTGGGGGGAGGCCACTTTTTGTCCTCTTTGCTTATGGGATTACTCTTGGGGCATCGCCGTATCAATAGCCCACAAAATCAAAAATTTGATTTTTGAGGACCGGTTATGTTAGCCCAAAAATAATCCTGAAATGCTCAAAAATGGTCCCAAAAGAGTGCAAAAAGTCCCAAAATGATGACCCGAGCCTGAGAGGTCTCATATGCCATAAAGGCGGATGCTCCAGGGGATGGCTTACAAGGTGGGACCCGCACGGCCTAACTAGACCTAGGCATCTTAAGACGTGATTTGACCAAAAATGAGCAAAGATTTCATGGATTCCTGGAGCAAATGATTGGTCGAGGTAGATGCTGTAGCTCAGGACATTGTTGGCGAATCCGGTAAGTCTAGGGTTTAGGGCGACCCCCAAGTTTAAAGCTTTCATGTACTTTAAGTAGCCAAGCTTAAGAACAAGGGGGGTCCTTTTACCTGCCGGGGCTTGCCTTCTGAAAGATCCTTTGAGTAGAGCCTGTTAGATATCAATGCTCCACTCTCAAGTAACTACGCGGGAACCAGCTAACTCTACTTGTAAGCCCCCCATAGGAGGAGAAGGCATTTGAGTAGCTCGGTTATCCGGTAGGTCCTGGTTTGGACACTAGATGGGGGCCATGTGTGGCCTGATGGCTGGACGGAGTTGGCACACTACCAACTAGGCTACATGCAAGTGCGGGAAGGCATCCCATGACTGATCACATTGAGGGTAGATGAAGCATTTCCTGGGGCAGCCCACTCTCTGGTTGTGTGGCCCGTTTGGAGCCTCAGATGATCCTGGATGGTATGGGCCGAACACCGTAGGTTGGTTGCTCTATTTTATGCCACGGTTTTATCGTGTAGTCGGTGGCCTATTTCGAGACTGACCCCCAGTTGATCATTTTGGGCAGACTGGTCCGGTCACCAAATTGGGTCTAACCGACTACGACTGGTGGCTATATAAGAGCGAGCCCGTCAAGCCCATTTCATCACTGGCTACAGCAACCCTGATTCCTTAGCATCCAACCTCCATACTCTACTGTTTCCAACTTGCCATCGAAGCTTCTTTCACAGGAGTGCACGGTTGGGAGGCAGCGCCATCTATTGTATCACTTCTATAGTAATCAAATTTTTTATTCTCTATACTATCTGTTTTCTCTCTTGCGTACGAGATCCTATTATCTATTGAACACAAATGTATTGTTTTCTTAGAGAGCCAATCTCATCCTATAGGTAATTTTGCTGGAGCAATTCCGTAGAACCTTATCTGGATAACCACGAGATCTGAGGCGTTGGTAAAACAAGATTCTAAGCCTCTTGTAGCCTTCAAATGTGCTTTCCCTGATGACATAGCGATGGCGAAGTTCTCCGATGATGAAAGACTCTTTCTGATGCTTCAGATGCCAAGAAGAGTAAGGAAGATATTGGTACCTATTCAACTATTTTTTGTAACAACTAGAAGAGAGATTTCTTGTGAAAGAAAAATCTGGTCCCTTGAAAAGGTGAATGTCCAAAATATCAACAGAGGATGTACAGTAGCATGGGGTAATTCCGATATGGTCCTGAAAATCTTTTCCATAATCTTCAAGATATTTGTCCAGATCAGATGAAGACTCTACCCATAAGCCGAATGCATCATCAGTGTAGCACCCATAATATAACAGCTTTGAACAAGGCTATTTAACTTCCTGCATGTTCTCCATGTGACAAAGGAAAAGGCAAGCATAAACCATGGCAAAGTTGCTTCCCATAGCTATTCCTCTTATCTCATGCTAGAATTTGTCGTCGAATTCTAAATAGTAATTTTCTAAAACCAAAGTGGCAAGAGACATGATGAGGTTCAGTTCCATTGTCTTGAAGTCATTCCTATTCATCTGCTGCAAGGCTGTGAGACCTTCATCCATGGGAATACTAGGATATAGAGATTCCACATCAAAGGTAAAGAGAATGACATCTTTTGGTAAATGCAACTCAAAGATTTCTTTCAACAGGGTGATAGAGTCCTTGAGGTGCTGAATCTATCGAAGGAGAATCAAAAAAAGTTTGTGGTGCAACCAAATAGAAGCATGCTCAAATACAAAACCATTGTAAGAGCAGAATGGTCTGCCTACCAAAGTGGGTTTGTGGGATCTTGGGGAGGAAGTACAGAGCACAAACTCGAAAACCTAAACTGGACTTCTGGAGGATGTATCTGACCTCTTCTAACGAAAGGATCTTGGACTTACCCAATATGGCTAGACCGAGATTTTTGTCAACTGGTTTGATAACAATATCTGGGTTATTCTGCAATCTTTTGAGAGCCATTCTAGGCCCCCGGTGGGTGAAAGGAGCCCCCTTGTTCTTAAGCTTGACTATTTAAAGTACATGAAAGCTTTAAACTTGGGGGTCGCCCTAAACCCTAAACTTCCCCAGCTTTGCCAACGTCCTGAGCTACAACATCTACCTTGACCAATCATTTGCTGGAGGAATCCACGAAATCTTTGCTCTTTTTTGGTCAAATCACATCTTAAGATGCCTAGGTCTAGTTAGGCCCATGCGGGTCCCACCTTGTAAGACATCCCCTGGAGCATTCGCCTTTATGGCATATGAGACCTCTCAGGCTTGGGTCATCATTTTGGGACTTTTTGCACTCTTTTGGGACCATTTTTGAGTAACCGGTCCCCGAAAATCAAAATTTTGATTTTGTGTGCTATTGACACGTGGCGATGCCCCAAGAGTAATTCCATAAGCAAAGAGGACAAAAAGTGGCCTCCTCCCACTAGAAAGGGAGAGCTTCTCATTTGTATTCTCACATTTTGGGTGTTCCACTGATGAGCTTGAGAATATCAAGCGAAACTAGTTTGGAACAAAGCACCCGTTTGTAATACAAAGAGGATTTTCTATCTCTTTTTGTCTCTCTTGTGTCTTTGTGTGAGGTACTTGTGCAACTTTGTTGCTCATGTATTGCTCTTGTGTTGGAGTAGTTGTGCAACTTGTTTGCTCATGTACTGTTTCATGCTTGCTTGATTGTTTAGTACTTGAACATCAATTTGTTCATGTACAATGTGTGCTCTTGGCCATCTTTTTGTCCATGAGCTTTTGGTTGCTTAGTTTTGTGTTTAATACTTGAGTATTCTACCTTACTCATGTATTCTTAGCACTTTAAGCACCTTTGCACACTTCATAAGCACATTCTTCACACAGTTTTTTTAGACAGTTTTAAGCACGTAACCGGCCCCTGAAAATTTTATTTTTTCCATTTGTTGCTGCCACGACTACCGTTTTGGTGCCGCTATTGGCCAATCACTCACACTTCACTGCTACACACCTTTTCTTATTTTTCTAAAACCTAAACCTTGTTATCATGGTGAATATAATGGAAGGTGACCACGAGGGAGCTTCTTCTAGAGCTCTTGAAGTCTTTCATTTTGTCAGTGAAGATGTGCCACATAACCCCTTTAGTAATGTTGGAAATCGATAGAATCGTCGTCAAGAAGCAACTAACGCCACTGCGAGTACCCCGACTACTTTCTTGGAAGCTATCAAGCTACCTTGACACTGCTCGGATTTTCTTAGAAATTCCATTGAAGAGTACAAAAAGATCTTCTAGGCACTAGACAGGGCTAAGAGTTTTTGCAAAAGGCTCGAAGAATAGTAGGAAGGTGCAGTTCCCAACTGCCTGAAGTTGAAACCACCATGACTCTCAGTGCCAGATGATGCAGCCCAGCAGACCACGATGCAGCAGTCTTTGACAGCCCTATGCAATGAGTACAGGATGAAATGCCATGATGTGCTTATTGAAGCCCAAAAACTCACAGTCTCTAATTTAGAGAAAAATCTCATGGACTACCCTCAGACTTTTGAGGCTAGCCTTCGTGGAAATTTGGCTTTAATGACTAATCTCAACCTACTTGACACACCACAAATCCTTTGGGAAAACACTACCAATGAATGGCACAATCAATTGGTTTGAGATTTTAGAAATGCCATCAACAATTTCAGGATTACCAATCTCCTCAACAGTAAGATCAAACAGAATGCGTTCACCAAGTGTAGAGAGGCATAGGGATGAAACCAACATAAACAGGAAATGGAGTGGGAGGAGAAGTGTGCAGGAGAGCGATTGGAGGCATAGAAAAGTTCGTAAGTAACACGGAAAGGAAGTTCAGCAGATGGAAGAAGGAAATATGGAGAAGGCATGCGAAGAATGTAAAAGATGGAAACAAGGAAACTTGGGAGCAAGGAGAATTGGAAGCTTGAGTATATTGCAAAAGGATTGAAGATACAAGAACTCTTGAAGGCAGACTCTGCCTTACAAATGAGCCAAATAAGCCTTTATATAGGAGGGGGTGAGTGGCTTTTGAGTGGGGAATGAGCTGTATCGCTTCTTCACCCAGCTTTATGTTCTCCCTTCCTCTTGGCATCATCCTCGGCTCCCGCATGTTTTCCATCTAGTGTTTCTCTACACTCCACGTTCTCTTCTCCTTTCCTATCGCCTATCACCGATTGTTTGTTTCCTGTGCCCATTCTTAGTATCAGAGCCTTGACGTACGGCTGGTGTACAAGATGGCGGGATAGTGTACGGAATGGTATGTGTACGGACGTGACTGTAGGGCCTAGCACAGAGTATAGGCAAGGGAAACCAGAAAAAGAATCCCCAAGCCCATGGAAAACCAAAAAACCAAGGAAATGGACAAAACAGGAAGGAAAACGGTTAGAGAAATGGTCAGGGCAATCGTTCTCAAACCCAAAAGGAAACCGGCAAGGGAACTAGCAGAGAAACCAGCAAGGAACCTCGCAAGGAAACCGATAGGGAAACTTGTAAGGAAACCAACAGGGAAACCAGTAGAGAAACCTACAGAACAGGGGATCAAAGCTCCATAGAAGCCTTTCACCCCCTCAAATCCATAGCCTTCCTCATCACGAAGAAACCAGAATGCCCAAAAATCTAGTTCGGGAAGACAACAGAAATGACTAGGTGCATGAAGCAACTCTGCTCCACCAAGTCAAGAAAGAGGCCAAAACACCCGCCGCTAAGGCGGCTCTTTTGGCTCCCTCTCCTAAATCCATAACATTATGCTCTTCTAACTGTTGGGTTTAGGTTTGGGCTACATCCCTCCGTCCACTCCTCCAGAACCAATTCCAGACTTTGATGTTTTTGCGAGACAAATGCGCCTTCGATGGTTTTTTCGCTCCAATCCAGATAGGCCTACTCCACTCTTTAGAGTACCCAATCCTAATTGGAATCCTCGAGAAACTTTCCGACCTCTCGAAGATATTATCACCATCGGCAGAGAGCTTCTCCAGTCTATCTACCGTTGCTCCAATCTCTCCAAATGCCACCTTCCTCGTGCCTTTTGGAAGATCCTTCGAGTAGAGCTTCGAGTAGAGCCGATCTCATCCTATAGGTGATTTTGCTGAAGCGATTTCGTAGAACCTTATTTGGGTAACCACGAGATCTGAGGCATTGGTAAAACCAGATTCTAAGCCTCTTGTAGCCTTCAAACGTGCTTTTCCTGATGACAAAGCGGCGAAGTTCTCTGATGATGAAAGACTCTCTCTAGTGCTTTGGATGCCAAGAAGAGTAAGGAAGATATTGGTACATGTTCAACTCTTTTTGGTAACAAGTAGAAGAGAGCTTTCTGTAGAGTAGCATGGGGTAATTCTAATATGGTCGTGAAAGTCTTTTCCATAATCTACAAGGTATTTGTCTAGATCAGATGAAGACCCTACCCATAAGCCGAATGCATCATCAATGTAGCGCTTGTAATATAACAGCTCTAAATGAGGCTGTTTAACTTCCTGCATGTTCTCCATGTGACAAAGGAAAAGGCAAGCATAAACCACGGCAAAGTTGCTTCCCATAGCTGTTCCTCTTATCTGATGCCAGAATCTGCCGTCGAATTCTAAAGAGTGATTTTTAAAAACCAAAGTGGCAAGAGAAATGATGAGGTTCAATTCCATTTTCTTGAAGTCATTTCTGACCATCTGCCACAAGGCTATGAGACCTTCATCCGTGGGAATACTAGGATATAGAGATTCCACATCAAAGGTAAAGAGTGACATCTTTTGGTTAATGCAACTCAGAGATTTCTTTTAGCAAGGTGATCGAGTCCTTGAGGTCTGTTTTTGTCGAAGGAGAATCGGAAAAAGTTTGTGGTGCAACCAAATAGAAGCATGTTCAAATACAAAACCATTGTAAGAGCAGATCGGTCTGCCTACCAAAGTGGGTTTGTGGATCTTCGGGAGGAAGTACAGGGCACAAACTCGAAAACCTAAACTGGGCTTTTGGAGGATGTATCTGACCTCTTCTGACGAAAGGATCTTGGACTCTGAGCAAACCTGTTGCAACCAAAAAAATAGCTCCTCTAAGGGAACCTCCCGAATTGGTTCATATACTACTGCATCTATCAATTGCCTTTCTCCCTCTTTGAGATACAAAGACTTATCCAAGATGTCTAAATCGAGATTTTTGTCAGCTGGTTTGATAACAATATCTAGGTTATTCTGCAATCTTTTGAGAGCCATTCTCAAGGCATGAAAAAGGTGGCATTTGGAGAGATTAGAACAACGGGATATAGACTCGTGGAGAAGCTCTCTATCGATGGTCATAATATCTTCAAGAGGTTGGAAAGTTTCTTAAGGGTTCCAATTAGGATTGGGTACTCTATAGAGTGGAGCACGCCTATCCGGATTGGAGCAAAAAAACCATCGAAGGTGCATTTGTCTCGCAAAAACATCAAAGTCTGTGAAAAGCTGAGTTGGTTCTAGAGGAGTGGACGGAGGGATGTAGCCCAAACCTAAACCCAACAGTTTCTTCTCATTAAAGGAGAGACGTATCTGAGAGAGGTTATGGATGTAGTGTTGGAGATATGACAATCAACCTCAGAAGGACTCTTCCTAGAGAAGAGGAGAAGAGCATAATGTTCTGGATTTAGGAGAGGGAGCCAAAAGAGCCGCCTTAGCGGCAGGTGTTGTGGCCTCTTTCTCGACGTATGGAGCAGAGTTGCTTCATGCACCTGGTCGTTTTTGTTGTCTTCTTGAACCAGATTTTTGGGCGTTCTGGTGTTTTCGTGACGAGGAAGGCTGTGCATTTGAGGGGGTGAAAGGCTTCTGTCAAGCTTTGTTCCCCTGCTCTATCGGTTTCCCTGCTGGTTTCCCTGTCAGTTTCCTTGCGAGTTTCCTTGTCAGTTTCGTTGTGAGCTTCCTTGCCGGTTTCCCTACTAGTTCCCTTCCCAGTTTCCCTTTTGGGTTTGAGAACGATTGCCCTGACCATTTCTCTGACCCATTAGGGGAGAATTGGGGTCTCAAAAGGGCCTCATAAGGAATGGATTAAGAAATGGATTAGTCCTAATCAAAGGGCCAAGGTAGGTCCCAAAAAGTCCTAACCCCCCCTCACCTAGGTGGTTTAAGCCCACAAGTGACCCCACCTCTTACACAACTCTTACTCCTAGGTGGGGACCAAAAAATTCAAAATTCAAAAATTCAAATTTTGAATTCCCTCCCTCCTTCTCTCGCCTCCCTCCCTCCCTCCCTCCCCCTCCTCCCTCCCCCTCCCTCACTCCCCCTCCTCACTCCCTCCTCCCCCTCCTCCTCCTCCCCCTCCCTCCCTCCTCCCCCTCCCCTCTCCTCCCTCCTGCTCCTCACTCCCTCCTCCCCCTTCCTCCTCCTCCCCCTCCCTCCCTCCCTACTCCATGCCTGCTCCATCTGCCCTCCCCCTCCCTCCCTCCTCCACGCCTGCACCTTTGGGATTGAAGGAGAGGAAAAGAAGGTACTTACATAACATGGATGCATTGGCACCCACTGGTGGTGCTAGAAAGAGGAGAGTCCATGCTACAAGGTTGGTTATCAAATGTTCCAATGAGATTACACTCTTTTGTGCTACACTGTTTGTGATAGTTTTTATTGTGTTCTTCTTTAGGAACTTCATGAAAGATGTGATGGGAAGAACGGATGGGGATGATATTGACTGTTCATATGCTCTAGCTAGTTTATTGAAGTCAAGCGATGTCATTGGGATACTAAGGGACCCAAGACACAAGTACCTACATCTGCAAGTCATTGAGGAGGTGATGAAGGACTTCAAGGATATTGTGGATGCAAAGGAGATGCTTGCAGCTTGTGATATTGCTGGTGTAAGTCGTGAAGTTTACACATCTATTTTCAAAATTTTCAAGTCTACTATTTTGGGAAAGTATAAGAAGTCTATAGTGCCCCTACCCACACCTTGGTCTGTGAGACGTGCACGGCGAGAAACAGACCAATGTGCAAGAGAAATGCTTGGAGGGTACCACTGCGTAAGGGACACAATGACTCGGAAGAGTAAAAAGAAATCTGGCTTGCAAACCTTTGAGATGAATGCTTTCAACAATGTCTACTTAGATGTTGAGAAACTGCAACAAGCAATGATCAAATTCTATGGCATGAGAGAAGATGGTAAGAGGAAATCCATTATAGCATTGCACTTTACTTAGTTCATTTCCTATATGATGTTTATCCTAACGATTTTTCTCTTTTGTTGTACAAATTGCAATGGAAAGCTCATATTTGTCATCAAAATGGATGAAGCTCAATTGGTGAAAGAACACAAGTTAGAGAGAGACATCATCTGCATTATAAATAAAGCCTTAGCCTTTGCTCAAGGGGATGAAGAAGTAGAGCAAGATTTCTCAATGCAATCAGAGAAAGATATATGGTGGCTTGCAGCATTTGAGACTCCAAAAGAGTGCCATGAGGCATTGAAGCGGGTTCTAGATAGAACAGGAATCTCATCGACCATCCGAAGACAAGAGGAAGGGCAAACATTGACAGTCGATGGCCATGGAACCTTTCGAGTTGAATGGCATCTTGCTGGTGATTTGAAAACCCTCAAGTGCTTGCATGGTTATGATACAGGGGCAAATCCAATGAACACATGCCTTTATTGCATGTGTTCGCAACGTAAGCAAAAGGCTCGCTTAGAATGGGAGAACTGTAAAGAGAGTAGGAGAGAAGTAAGGAATCTCACTTGCAGCTTTCTCACATACACAATGGGGGAATACACACAAACGTGGAGGCTAAAAACAGTTTTCCTCTTCTTTGTTGTGAAAGCCAAAAGAACTCTCTTTGAGTACAAAAGGAATAGGTGAACCCTATATATGGATCTCAAACCAATCAGCTAACCTAGGTGGCATACTAACTGAGCCACTAACTAGAGTACATAAAGATAGCTGTCATCCAGCTATTATTCATGGGTGGTGTACCAACCGCATCTACAGCTAACAAGTCGGTGACATAAATGCACAACGGTCACCTTGGCATATCACGAGTGGAGCTCGATATCTCAATACTCCCCCTCGAGCTCAATCCCAATTCCTGCACACCAAGCAGGTCTCTAAACTTGCACAGCTTCTCTACACCCAATGCCTTCATGAATATGTCAACTACCTGATCCTCTGTGCTGACATAAACTAGATCAATAAAACCTACTAGAACCTTCTTCCACACAGTGATAATACACCTCAATGTGCTTTTTTCTAGCATGATGGACTGGGTTATTTGCCAAGTGTATAGTACTCATGTTGTCACAATAAAAGACAACTGGCCCATCTGTAGACAGATGCATATCATAAAGTAGCTTACGCAACCAAGCTACCTCACATGCAGCCATTGCTGCACCCCTGTACTCAGCCTCTTTGCTCGGCAAGGCAACTGTAGGCTGTTTCTTGCTGCTCCAAGTGACTGCAGTACTCGCAAAAGAGGACACATATCCGCTTGTAGATCGTCTATCAGAAATACTACCAACCCAATCAGCATCAATGTATCCATGCAACTGTATCTAAACCCCTGTCTCATAAAATAGTCCATACTGCAATGTGGACTTCACATACCTCAGTATGCATCTAGCCGCATCCAAATGCAGTTTCCTTTTAGCCTGCATAAACTGACTTACCAACCCAACAGCATAGCTCAAATCTGGCCTGGTAATAGTCATATAAATCAAACTTCCTACTATGCGTCTGTACATAGTAGGGTCTTCCAGAAGCTCACCTGCATCTGCGCTCAACTTCACATTCCACTCCAAAGGAACTGAAATAGGCTTACAACTTGTTATCCCATATTTGGACAACATGTCCAATCCATACTGCCTCTGCAAGGGCCATATCCAACTTGTGGATCTAATCACCTCAATGCCCAAGAAGTAACGCAGCTCTCCCAAATCCTTCATCTCAAACTTCTACTTCAATAGCATTTTCACATGAAGGATATCTTCATCACTATCACCTGGGATGATCAAATCATCAACATAAATGACAAGCAGCATAACGCCTTTCTCTGTTTTTCTCACATAAAGTGAGAAATCTACCTTGGAAATCTGAAAGCCAGCAGTGACAAGATATTGTCCTATCTTTTTAGACCATGCTCTGGGTGCTTACTTCAAGCCATACAAGGCTCTCTTCAACCTGCAAACAAACTCAGGATAAACAACATGCACATAACCAAGTGGTTGCTCCATATAGACCTCTTCTTGTAGATCACCATGCAAGAAGGCATTCTTTACATCCATCTGATGTAAAGACCATCCCTTTGATGCAGCCATAGCAATGACTGCTCTTACGGTTGCCATGTTAAGATAGTGGGAGAGAGGAAAGGAGTCTCACTTGAGACTTTCTCACAATCACAATAGGAGAATCCACACAAAGGTGGAGGCTGAAAACAGTTTTCCACTTCTTAGTTGTGAAAGCCAAAAGAACTCAAGTA
The DNA here is from genome assembly GCF_047967505.1 of Dipteris shenzhenensis. NCBI lineage: Eukaryota > Viridiplantae > Streptophyta > Polypodiopsida > Gleicheniales > Dipteridaceae > Dipteris > Dipteris shenzhenensis. The sequence goes on along the minus strand of NC_141600.1, from coordinate 61,484,166 downwards.
CAAAGATATAGAAGAACCCTATATGTGGGTCTCAAACCAAACTCAACTAACTAAGGTGGCATACTAACTGATGAGCCACGAACTAGTGTAGTTAAGGATAGCTGTCATCCAGCTATTATTCGTGGGCGGTGTACCAACCGCATCTGTAGCTAACAAGTCGGTGACATAAATGCACAACGGTCACCCTGGCTTATCGCGAGTGGAGCTCGATATCTCAACACTCCCCCTCAAGCTCAATCCCAATTCCTACACACCAACCAGGTCTCTGAACTTGCGCAGCTTCTCTGCGCCCAATGCTTTTGTGAAGATGTCAGCTACCTGATCCTCTGTGCTGACATAAACTAGATCAATAAGACCTAGTAACACTTTCTCCCACACATAGTGATAATGCACCTCAATGTGCTTTGTTCTAGCATGAAAGCTAGCATGAAAGACTGGGTTCTTTGCTAAGTGTATACTGCTCATGTTGTCACAATAAATGACAACTGGCCCATCTGTAGACTGATGCATATCATAGAGTAGCTTATGCAACCAAGCTACCTCACATGCAACCATTGCTACACCCCTGTACTCAGCCTCTGTGCTCGACAAGGCAACTGTAGGCTATTTCTTGCTGCTCCAAGTGACTGCAGCACTCCCAAAAGAGAACGCATACCCACTGGTAGATCGTCTATCAGAAATACTACCAGCCCAATCAGCATCAATGTATCCATGCAACTGTATTTGAACCCCAGCCTCATAAAATAGTCCATACTGCAATGTGGACTTCACATACCTGAGTATGCGTCTAGCTGCATCCAAATGCGGTTTCCTTGGAGCCTGCATAAACTGACTTACCAACCCAACAGCATAGCTCAAATCTGGCCTGGTAATAGTCATGTAAATCAAACTTCCTACTATGCATCTGTACATAGTAAGGTCTTCCAGAAACTCACCTGCATCTGCACTCAGCTTCACATTCTGCTCCAAAGGAACTGAAATAGGCTTACAGCCTGTCATCCCATATTTGGACAGCATCTCCAATCCATACTGCCTCTGCAAGAGCTGTATCCCACTTGGTGATCTAATCACCTCAATGCCCAAGAAATACCGCAACTCTCCCAAATCCTTCATCTCAAACTTCTGCCTCAATAGCATTTTCACATGAAGGATATCTTCATCACTATCACCTGTGATGATCAAATCATAAACATAAATGACAAGCAACATAATCCCTTTCTCTGTTTTTCTCACATAGAGTGAGAAATCTTCCTTGGAAATCTGAAAGCCAATAGTGACAAGATACTGTCCTATCTTGTCAGACCATGCTCTAGGTGCTTGCTTCAAGCCATACAAGGCTTTCTTCAACCCTGCAAACAAACTCAGGATGAATAGCATAAACATAACCTGCTGGCTGCTCCATAAAGACCTCTTCTTGCAAATCACCATGCAAGAAGGCATTCTTTACATCCATCTGATGTAAAGACCATCCCTTTGATGCAGCCATAGCAATGGCTGCTCTTACGGTTGCCATCCTTGCAACCGGGCTGAAAGTTTCTTCATAATCAATGCCATATGTCTGTGTATGTTAATCAGCCTTCTTGGACAGTTGCGCTTGACTTGTATGCACTCCTGTATTTCATGGCACTAGACCTCACCAGGAATTTGGCTCAAGCTTGTACTCAATAGTGCAATGGCAACATAAGCATTGTTGGACTGAAGCAAACCTAAGCATGGGTTAGGTCTAGTCACGGCCATGTGGAGACTGCATGGAGTTTTGGTGGACACCAACTACTGCATGGGTGGAGATTCTACATTTCTCATTCTCTCCCAGACTGGTTGGTCGAATCACCGGTCTGCCTCCAGGCTGGTACGTGCGAATCCTACATTCAGTATCGTGTGGATTCTGGCCTGTGATTGATAGCTCCAACCTTGGCGACTCATCCTCTATCTTTGATATAATGCCTCACTACTAGGGTAAAGTATTGTATTCATTCTGCCTCGCATGAGCAATATGTCATGTCGTAAGTGAGTGGAAGATTACATGCAAATAAACTTCACATGTATAAAATGTGTAGCAAAGGCAGAAAAAAGCTTTGTGAATATCACTTGAATCTAATCCCTGGACGCTGGACGCCCATGTCAGCTGCTCAAATGCCCCATGCGCGAAACTTGAAGTCAAGGCATTGCATGCATTTCAGATTCTCAAACACGCTTTTCTTCTTCTCTTCTTCATATCACATGGGATGAGAAGAAAGGGTGAGAGAGGCACATAAGAGCAGTAAAAGGAGCTTTTTTTTTTTGTCATGGTTTCTCTAAATGTCTCGAATAGATGCAGGAGAGTTTGGAAGATGCACATAGGATACTCCTTCCGAAAGTTTAAATTCTCATTGCATATTTGGATAGGTGGGCTGCCCTACCTTAGCTTAACAAAGCTCATGTCTTCTAAAATGAGAAGAATTTGGTCTTGAAGTCTAGCATTTCTCTCCACCATACGTCTAGCATTTCTCTCCACCATACAAGGATTTTCTATCTATCAAGTAGAATTTGGTTGGGGAGTTTTTCCTGCTTCTACTTTATAGGTGATTACTTCAATCGCTTTTCATGGCATGTAGGGAGATGAGGGCACATCCTTAAAGAAAGTGCATGAAATACTCAAAATCAAGGGTGGTTTCTATAATTGTATTCTCAAACAAGGCTTTTCCACATCCTTTTTAACAAATATCATCGCTCTCCACATCCTGCATTGCTTGTTTCAGAGGATCTAGGATATATGTAGCACGATAGGAGCACCATGAGGTATCACCATCATAGAACCATCTATCAACACAAGGAATGAGACACCGTGTTGGGTAACAATGGAGATTCCAGCAAGATGGTCATCACTACAGCCATTTAGACTTGAGCCGAGAGGGTTGCATATCTATCTTGGGAGAAAAAGGCATGCAAGCCATTGAATCAACCATCTAACAAAGGTGCCAACGTCAGTATAGGCCACAAAGTTTACGGCAGTGTATGCTGTAGCTTTAAACATAGCAAACTTGAGCCAAACAAAACAAAGAAAGTTATATATCTTGATTTTATACATACATACATATATATATATGTACACACATACTTTTTACAGTTTCATGAATCGTCCTCTTCCACGACGCCCCTTCCATGTGGATGTTGAAATATCTTATGATTCTGATGAAGATGATGCTCCTCTACCACCAATACCTGCAGCATATGATCCTGCTATAAGACGCAGCTCACATTGCTCGCATAATAGGTCTCGTGGTCGTGGGCGAGGAAATCATCCAGGATTCCGCGAACCTTATCCGAGTTCCCGTCAACAAGAATTGTTTACTTTTGAAGAACTCTCGGATTCTACCTGGACTCCTTCTTCGTCTTCAAGGTATCAAGCTTGTAGAATATGCCATAAAGCTAGAATATAAAGCATGCCTTGCTGCAGAGAAGAGATGGCTTCGATCCAAGTTAATATTTTAGAAAAGAGCTACAAGAATGCCAAACTTCTTTTGGAGGTTCCAGGAATATCAAATAGTTGAAATGTGGATTTCTAACAAGCCTATCCATCCTGACATAGTGAATATTCCAAGAAGCCAGCAAGCTTGCTGTTGTATGGTATGAATTGCTTAGATCCAAGTCAGTCTTTAATTGTTAGAAGAGCTACAAACCAAACTCTTTTTGGATATATATATCTAAAGTTCTTGAGCCTCTGGAATAACAGCCACAAACGGAGACACTTTATGCAGAAAAAGTCCCTGATAGTTATTCCATGGGTATTAAATTAGTCATAAAGAGCATTGAAATATCCAAATGAGCGTTGGAGCTAGAGAGGCAAAATACTCGAGTAGTATTTGCATACTTTTACTAAGTAAAGAGTGGGTCATCCACAAATTTCTGCATGGGTGTGACATAAAAGCTTCCAATTTACAATTCAAAGATTCTTGTGGCTAGTGGCAAATTCAAAGCTGACACCTGATCAAGGGCT